>NC_143032.1:8447500-8592500 GCF_057628025.1 Oncorhynchus mykiss
ACTTGTGGTAACTTAGGTAATGTGTACATGTAGGTAGGGGTAAAGTCGACAATCAGAATAGATAATAAACAGAGTAGCGTGTGAAGAGTGTGTGTGTGTGTGTGTGTGTGTGTGTGTGTGTGTGTGTGTGTGTGTGTGTGTTTGTGTGTGTGTGTGTGTGTGAGTGCGCGCGTTGGAGCGTCAGTGTAGTATGTGTGTGTGTAGAGTCTATGGCTTGGGTGTAGAGGATGTTCAGAGTCCTGCTGGTTCCAGACGTGTTGTGTCGGTACCACTAGCCGTGCGGTAGCAGAGTGAACAGTCTATGGCTTGGTTGTAGAGGATGTTCAGAGTCCTGCTGGTTCCAGACGTGTTGTGTCGGTACCACTAGCCGTGCGGTAGCAGAGTGAACAGTCTATGGCTTGGGTGTAGAGGATGTTCAGAGTCCTGCTGGTTCCAGACGTGTTGTGTCGGTACCACTAGCCGTGCGGTAGCAGAGTGAACAGTCTATGGCTTGGGTGTAGAGGATGTTCAGAGTCCTGCTGGTTCCAGACGTGTTGTGTCGGTACCACTAGCCGTGCGGTAGCAGAGTGAACAGTCTATAGCTTGGTTGGCTCGAGTCTTTGAAAATATCCTCGGCCTTCCTTTTACGAGCGGTGATGCAGCCATTTTTAATTTTTTTATTTTACCTTTATTTTACTAGGCAAGTCAGTTAAGAACAAATTCTTATTTTCAATGGTGGCCTAGGAACAGTGGGTTAACTGCCTTGTTCAGGGGCAGAACAACAGATTTGTACCTTGTCAGCTCGGGGATTTGAACTCAAGAGGCTCTAGGTGGTGCAGCTGTTGAACTTTTTGAGGTTCCGAGAGGCCAAATCTTTTCAACCTCCTGAGGGTGTCAGGTGCATGCGCCTGTTTGTATGGAAACTTAAACAATATGTCTCTCCACAAACACTGATAGTTCTATGCCCTTGTCTCTGGTCTGGGGATTGACACATTACCAGCCTCATCCTCAGTCAACATGTCCAACTCAATCCCCAGACCAGTTCAGACCAGACCAGCTCAGACCAGCCCGGCCCAACTCAGTCCGGCCCAACTCAGTCCAGCCCAGCCCAGACCAGATCAGCCCTGACCAGACCAGATCAGCCCAGACCAAACCAGACCAGCCCAGAACAACCCCACCTAGGAGCCAGTTATCAGGCCATCGTGTCATGTCTGATTGAACCACCTACAGTGCCACCGAGGGCCCCTGGACCCTCTCAGAGTCCCCTCTCTGACCCCCTGAACTGGCCTATAACAGTCCTGTCAAGGGGCTCCTCTAACCCGCCCGACGACAGTGTGACAGAGCTGTAATAACGTCACATTGTGATTGGCTAACGAGTGGCGACTGATCATTGCCTCTCGATCAAAGTGCTCTCTTCTTGTGAGCTGTTTTGAGGAGAGTTGATTGAAGCTGGAGGTCAATGAGACATGGACTGTTCAGTGCAGGCAAATGTTAGATGTCAGAATAATGGTGATATGACAGGTGATAGGAATTTTGATTATTTTTCCAAAAGTCAAGAGTTAATATGCGACTTATTTTCCTATTTAACAGTTAGTTGATGCAATTATTTTATATAGACGTGTGAGGGAATAAAATTATTTTGTGTGTGTAATAATGTAGGGTTCCCGAGTGGCTCAGTGGTCTAAGGCACTGCATTTCAGTGCTAGAGGCATCACTACAGACACCTTGGTTTGAATCCAGGCTGTATCACAACCGGGCCGTGATTGGGGGATCCCATAGGGTGGTGCACAATTGGCCCAGCGTTGTCTGTGTTTGGCCGGGGGGGGGGGGGGGGGGGGGGGGTAGGCTGTCATTGTAAATAAGAATTTCTCTTTCTCACTCTTTTTTTAATTTAATAGTTAGCAGCTGTTGTGGTTAGAGTGGTTTGTGTTCGGGGGTCAGTGAGGTCTCCGGCAGCAGAGGGTTGTTTGCAGCAGCAGGCACTGCGGGTGCCCAGGGCGTCATGGAGACAAATTAGAGATGAAAGACGTGGACAGTAAGAGTCATAATCCCCACCACACACACACACACACACGCACACGCACACGCACGCACACACACGCACACACACACACACACACACACACACACACACACACACACACACACAACACATACACCCCCCACTGGTTCTTGTCTGGTTCTTGTCTCCCTTCCTGAGGCTGCTCCTGGGGGGGGGTGTCTCACTCTCCAGCCAGACACCTGGTATACGCCCAGCCTGTTGGGCCTTGTGCCAGCCTTCTGGGCATGGCATGGAGCGGACACTGGACTTGGTGGGCACTCACTGGGCAGTGGTTGGCACACCCCCTCCAAAATATTAAAACACAGAGGAGGGATGATGACTGAAAGCACAGAGGAGGGATGATGACTGAAAGCACAGAGGTGGGATGATGACTGAAAGCACAGAGGTGGGATGATGACTGAAAGCACAGAGGTGGGATGATGACTGAAAGCACAGAGGTGGGATGATGACTGAAAGCACAGAGGTGGGATGATGACTGAAAGCACAGAGGTGGGATGATGACTGAAAGCACAGAGGTGGGATGATGACTGAAAGCCTTGTTTAAACTATCATCTGTCCAAGCAAAAGCGCAAAGTTGATAATTTCTGTCATAAATCGATTTTATTTTTACACATTCTGATCCTGGTTCAAAAAATGCTTAATCTGCTTCCAAAAATCATGCTTCAGCAAAACAAAGATGCTTCAGCAAAACAGAGATGCTTCCAAATAAGTGCTGTCACATCTAGACCATCTGTTATAGACCTACCATCTGTTATAGACCTACCATCTGTTATAGACCTACCATATGTTATAGACCTACCATATGTTATAGACCTACCATCTGTTATAGACCTACCATCCGTTATAGACCTACCATCCGTTATAGACCTACCATCCGTTATAGACCTACCATATGTTATAGACCTACCATCTGTTATAGACCTACCATCTGTTATAGACCTACCATCTGTTATTGGACCTGTTGTCAGCACCTCAAAGGACACACACACACACGCACACGCACATGCACGCGCACGCACACGCACACGTGCGCGCACACACACACACACACACACTGTCTGTCTGTCTCTCCCCTTCCTCTGTGCATCAGTGATAGAGGTAGAGTAGCACAGGAGAGTGACAGGATGGTTGTGTTGGAGGAGCAGACAGACGGACGGACCGACGGACCGACAGACCGACAGACCGAACAGACCGACAGACAGGCCGACAGGCCGACAGACAGGCAGACAGGGAGGCAGACAGACAGACAGGCAGGCCGACAGACAGACGGACGGACAGACGGACGGACGGGCGGACGGACGGCGGGCGGGCGGGCGGGCGGGCGGGCGGGCGGGCGGACGGAGGGACGGACGGAGGTACGGACAGACAGACTCCCTAAAACACTTCTGCGAGCCTTTCTTTTTTTGGTTATTTTTTTTGAATTTTACCCCCTTTTTCTCCCCAATTTCATGGTATCCAATTGTTGTAGTAGCTACTATCTTGTCTCATTGCTACAACTCCCGTACGGGCTCGGGAGAGACGAAGGCTGAATGTCATGCGTCCTCCGATACACAACCCAACCAGCCGTACTGCTTCTTAACACAGCACGCATCCAACCCGGAAGCCAGCCGCACCAATGTGTCGGAGGCTACACCGTGCACCTGGCAACCTTGGTTAGCGCGCACTGCGCCCGGCCCGCCACAGGAGTCGCTGGTGCGCGATGAGACAAGGAGATCCCTACCGACCAATCCCTCCCTAACCCGGACGACGCTAGGCCAATTGTGCGTCGCCCCACGGACCTCCCGGTCGCGGCCGGTTACGACAGAGCCTGGGCGCGAACCCAGGGACTCTGATGGCACAGCTGGCGCTGCAGTACAGCGCCCTTAACCACTGCGCCACCCGGGAGGCCCGAGCAGGCCTTTCTAAACGACCTGCCCCAGGTATCCTGGAAATATATTGACCTCATCCCGTCAGTCGAGGATGCCTGTTCATTATTTAAAAGTAATTTATAGATAGATAGATAGATAGATAGATAGATAGAGACAGACTGGCAGACAGGCACAGAGGCAGACAGGCACAGAGGCAGACAGAGACAGTCATAGAGACAGGCAGGCAGAGACAGAGACAGGCACAGAGACAGGCAGACAGGCAGGCAGAGACAGGCACAGAGACAGACCGTGTGATTTAGACTGTGGTCCCCTCCAGGCTCGGTGGGGGTGATGCTGACACTCTCTTATCTCTCCAGGCAGATGGAGGGGGCAGGAGGGAGGCGGACGTGTCTCTCACACGCTCTCTGCATGCTGTTCCGCCGCCACTGACCACCAGAAACTGTATTTCTCTCTACTTAAAGCATACTCTTAAAATGAGGTCAGCATGATGTCAGGAATATAAAGATTCAATACTTTAGACTTTTAGTTTGCTTCTTAGAAATAGAAAGTGATAGATGTCTCATTACCAAACCTCTAAGCATCCTCTCTCTGCTGAATTGGGATCCTCTCACCTCATCACTCCTCAAATTGTTGGTTGTTGGTAAAACTAAAGTATTTCCCAACAACCTCTAGAAGTTTGAGAACTGGGTCGCACCTCTTAGAGGTGACAGTGTGTTGAGGTCGTTGTGAGAGTGAGCTCTCTCTCTGCTGTGCCTTGAGTGACAGTCAACTAGGGGTGCTGTAAGTGCCCACACGGCCCGTTGCTAATGGAGTACGTCTCCTCAGACCTCTAACCCTCCTCAAACACACGCACACACACACGCACACACGCACGCACGCACGCACGCAGACACAGACATATATATATATATATGAATATACACTGAGTGAACAAAACAGGAACACCTAACATCTTTTCATGGCATAGACTGGAGGTACTCCAGTACATTTCCTAGGTGGCAAAGGTTCCTATATATTTGCCCCATTGTGCCATGGATACTACTAACAGGTAGTATACTACTAACAGGTAGTATCTAACAGTAATATCTAACAGGTAATATCTAACAGGTAATATCTAACAGGTAATATCTAACAGTAATATCTAACAGGTAATATCTAACAGGTAATATCTAACAGTAATATCTAACAGGTAATATCTAACAGGTAGTATCTAACAGTAATATCTAACAGGTAATATCTAACAGGTAATATCTAACAGTAATATCTAACAGGTAATATCTAACAGTAGTATCTAACAGTAATATCTAACAGGTAATATCTAACAGGTAATATCTAACAGGTAATATCTAACAGGTAATATCTAACAGTAATATCTAACAGGTAATATCTAACAGGTAGTATCTAACAGTAATATCTAACAGGTAATATCTAACAGGTAGTATCTAACAGTAATATCTAACAGGTAATATCTAACAGGTAATATCTAACAGGTAGTATCTAACAGTAATATCTAACAGGTAATATCTAACAGGTAATATCTAACAGTAATATCTAACAGGTAATATCTAACAGTAGTATCTAACAGTAATATCTAACAGGTAGTATCTAACAGGTAATATCTAACAGTAATATCTAACAGGTAATATCTAACAGGTAATATCTAACAGTAATATCTAACAGGTAATATCTAACAGGTAGTATCTAACAGTAATATCTAACAGGTAATATCTAACAGTAATATCTAACAGTAATATCTAACAGGTAATATCTAACAGGTAATATCTAACAGTAATATCTAACAGTAATATCTAACAGTAATATCTAACAGGTAATATCTAACAGGTAATATCTAACAGTAATATCTAACAGTAATATCTAACAGTAATATCTAACAGGTAATATCTAACAGGTAATATCTAACAGTAATATCTAACAGTAATATCTAACAGGTAATATCTAACAGGTAATATCTAACAGGTAATATCTAACAGTAATATCTAACAGGTAGTATCTAACAGGTAATATCTAACAGGTAATATCTAACAGGTAATATCTAACAGTAATATCTAACAGTAATATCTAACAGGTAATATCTAACAGGTAATCTCTAACAGGTAATATCTAACAGTAATATCTAACAGGTAATATCTAACAGTAATATCTAACAGTAATATCTAACAGTAATATCTAACAGTAATATCTAACAGGTAATATCTAACAGTAATATCTAACAGTAATATCTAACAGTAATATCTAACAGGTAATATCTAACAGTAATATCTAACAGTAATATCTAACAGTAATATCTAACAGTAATATCTAACAGGTAATATCTAACAGGTAATATCTAACAGGTAATATCTAACAGGTAATATCTAACAGGTAATATCTAACAGTAATATCTAACAGTAATATCTAACAGGTAATATCTAACAGTAATATCTAACAGGTAATATCTAACAGTAATATCTAACAGTAATATCTAACAGTAATATCTAACAGTAATATCTAACAGGTAATATCTAACAGTAATATCTAACAGTAATATCTAACAGTAATATCTAACAGTAATATCTAACAGTAATATCTAACAGTAATATCTAACAGGTAGTATCTAACAGGTAATATCTAACAGGTAATATCTAACAGTAATATCTAACAGTAATATCTAACAGGTAATATCTAACAGTAATATCTAACAGTAATATCTAACAGTAATATCTAACAGGTAATATCTAACAGTAATATCTAACAGGTAATATCTAACAGTAATATCTAACAGTAATATCTAACAGTAATATCTAACAGTAATATCTAACAGGTAGTATCTAACAGGTAATATCTAACAGGTAATATCTAACAGGTAATATCTAACAGGTAATATCTAACAGGTAATATCTAACAGGTAATATCTAACAGGTAATATCTAACAGGTAATATCTAACAGGTAATATCTAACAGGTAATATCTAACAGTAATATCTAACAGGTAATATCTAACAGGTAATATCTAACAGGTAATATCTAACAGGTAATATCTAACAGGTAATATCTAACAGGTAGTATCTAACAGGTAATATCTAACAGGTAATATCTAACAGTAATATCTAACAGGTAATATCTAACAGTAATATCTAACAGGTAATATCTAACAGTAATATCTAACAGGTAATATCTAACAGTAATATCTAACAGGTAATATCTAACAGTAATATCTAACAGTAATATCTAACAGGTAATATCTAACAGTAATATCTAACAGGTAATATCTAACAGGTAATCTCTAACAGGTAATATCTAACAGTAATATCTAACAGGTAATATCTAACAGTAATATCTAACAGTAATATCTAACAGGTAATATCTAACAGGTAATATCTAACAGTAATATCTAACAGTAATATCTAACAGTAATATCTAACAGTAATATCTAACAGTAATATCTAACAGGTAGTATCTAACAGGTAATATCTAACAGGTAATATCTAACAGTAATATCTAACAGTAATATCTAACAGGTAATATCTAACAGTAATATCTAACAGGTAATATCTAACAGTAATATCTAACAGGTAATATCTAACAGTAATATCTAACAGTAATATCTAACAGTAATATCTAACAGGTAATATCTAACAGGTAATATCTAACAGGTAATATCTAACAGGTAATATCTAACAGGTAGTATCTAACAGTAATATCTAACAGGTAATATCTAACAGGTAATATCTAACAGGTAGTATCTAACAGGTAATATCTAACAGGTAATATCTAACAGTAATATCTAACAGTAATATCTAACAGTAATATCTAACAGGTAGTATCTAACAGTAATATCTAACAGGTAATATCTAACAGGTAATATCTAACAGGTAATATCTAACAGGTAATATCTAACAGGTAATATCTAACAGTAATATCTAACAGGTAATATCTAACAGTAATATCTAACAGGTAGTATCTAACAGTAATATCTAACAGGTAATATCTAACAGGTAATATCTAACAGGTAATATCTAACAGTAATATCTAACAGTAATATCTAACAGTAATATCTAACAGGTAGTATCTAACAGTAATATCTAACAGGTAATATCTAACAGGTAATATCTAACAGGTAATATCTAACAGGTAATATCTAACAGGTAATATCTAACAGTAATATCTAACAGGTAATATCTAACAGTAATATCTAACAGGTAATATCTAACAGTAATATCTAACAGTAATATCTAACAGTAATATCTAACAGGTAATATCTAACAGGTAATATCTAACAGGTAATATCTAACAGGTAATATCTAACAGGTAATATCTAACAGGTAATATCTAACAGGTAATATCTAACAGGTAATATCTAACAGGTAATATCTAACAGGTAATATCTAACAGGTAATATCTAACAGGTAATATCTAACAGGTAATATCTAACAGGTAGTATCTAACAGGTAATATCTAACAGGTAATATCTAACGGTAATATCTAACAGGTAATATCTAACAGGTAATATCTAACAGTAATATCTAACAGGTAATATCTAACAGGTAATATCTAACAGGTAGTATCTAACAGGTAATATCTAACAGGTAATATCTAACAGTAATATCTAACAGTAATATCTAACAGGTAATATCTAACAGGTAATATCTAACAGGTAATATCTAACAGGTAATATCTAACAGGTAGTATCTAACAGGTAATATCTAACAGGTAATATCTAACAGTAATATCTAACAGGTAATATCTAACAGTAATATCTAACAGGTAATATCTAACAGTAATATCTAACAGTAATATCTAACAGGTAATATCTAACAGTAATATCTAACAGTAATATCTAACAGGTAATATCTAACAGTAATATCTAACAGTAATATCTAACAGGTAATATCTAACAGTAATATCTAACAGTAATATCTAACAGGTAATATCTAACAGGTAATATCTAACAGGTAATATCTAACAGGTAATATCTAACAGGTAATATCTAACAGGTAATATCTAACAGGTAATATCTAACAGGTAATATCTAACAGGTAATATCTAACAGTAATATCTAACAGGTAATATCTAACAGGTAATATCTAACAGGTAATATCTAACAGTAATATCTAACAGGTAGTATCTAACAGGTAATATCTAACAGGTAATATCTAACAGGTAATATCTAACAGTAATATCTAACAGTAATATCTAACAGGTAATATCTAACAGGTAATATCTAACAGGTAATATCTAACAGGTAATATCTAACAGGTAATATCTAACAGTAATATCTAACAGGTAATATCTAACAGGTAATATCTAACAGGTAATATCTAACAGGTAATATCTAACAGTAATATCTAACAGTAATATCTAACAGGTAATATCTAACAGTAATATCTAACAGTAATATCTAACAGGTAATATCTAACAGTAATATCTAACAGTAATATCTAACAGGTAATATCTAACAGTAATATCTAACAGTAATATCTAACAGGTAATATCTAACAGGTAATATCTAACAGGTAATATCTAACAGGTAATATCTAACAGGTAATATCTAACAGGTAGTATCTAACAGGTAATATCTAACAGGTAATATCTAACAGTAATATCTAACAGGTAATATCTAACAGGTAGTATCTAACAGGTAATATCTAACAGTAATATCTAACAGGTAATATCTAACAGGTAATATCTAACAGGTAATATCTAACAGGTAATATCTAACAGGTAATATCTAACAGGTAGTATCTAACAGGTAATATCTAACAGGTAATATCTAACAGGTAATATCTAACAGGTAATATCTAACAGGTAATATCTAACAGGTAATATCTAACAGGTAATATCTAACAGGTAGTATCTAACAGGTAATATCTAACAGGTAATATCTAACAGTAATATCTAACAGGTAATATCTAACAGGTAATATCTAACAGGTAATATCTAACAGGTAATATCTAACAGGTAATATCTAACAGTAATATCTAACAGGTAATATCTAACAGGTAATATCTAACAGGTAATATCTAACAGTAATATCTAACAGTAATATCTAACAGGTAATATCTAACAGTAATATCTAACAGTAATATCTAACAGGTAATATCTAACAGTAATATCTAACAGTAATATCTAACAGGTAATATCTAACAGTAATATCTAACAGTAATATCTAACAGGTAATATCTAACAGGTAATATCTAACAGGTAATATCTAACAGGTAATATCTAACAGGTAATATCTAACAGGTAGTATCTAACAGGTAATATCTAACAGGTAATATCTAACAGTAATATCTAACAGGTAATATCTAACAGGTAGTATCTAACAGGTAATATCTAACAGTAATATCTAACAGGTAATATCTAACAGGTAATATCTAACAGGTAATATCTAACAGGTAATATCTAACAGGTAGTATCTAACAGGTAATATCTAACAGGTAATATCTAACAGGTAGTATCTAACAGGTAATATCTAACAGGTAATATCTAACAGGTAATATCTAACAATAATATCTAACAGGTAATATCTAACAGGTAGTATCTAACAGTAATATCTAACAGGTAGTATCTAACAGTAATATCTAACAGTAATATCTAACAGGTAATATCTAACAGTAATATCTAACAGTAATATCTAACAGTAATATCTAACAGTAATATCTAACAGTAATATCTAACAGGTAATATCTAACAGGTAATATCTAACAATTCTACAACAAAACCTAATATGTAACAAATTCCACAACAACCCACAACCCAATACACACAATCTAGTAAAGGAATAGGATGAGAATATATAAACATATATTTTTATATGATTTTGGTCGGAAAGTCGGCGTGTTGTGTGTTATTATAATCGTCCCTGGTGACCACTGACAAATCACTGATGCATCATTTCTCTTTGATGTCTCTTCTTGAATTTGAAGGGTTGAGACAATACTGTATTGATCCCCTTTGTTAGAGAGGCCCATTTAATCTTTCATCCATTTAGTCATGTAGTTAAGATTCATTCAGCTCCTTTTCCTTTCCTTCCGTCCGAATGCTCATTAGGCAACGACGCAGTTTTTAGTTTTTTTTTGGCTTTGCCAACGCCCAGACAGGCGGAGTTCTATCAGCCCAATTCAAAGTGAATGTGCTCCTCGTCCAAACGAGTGGTAGCTACAGCCCATCTCCTGATCCAGCGGTCTTCAGAGAGGGGTTTAACCAGCCTGCCAATGTGTCTGTGTACAGAGAAACTTCTGAGGAAAAACACAGTGTTCTGAATAGAGAAGCACAGTGTTGATATGAGCCTCTCAGAGAGTTTGGAGACTTCAGCTCTTTTCGGCTGCTTTTAAACTTATTTTCCACTTCATCAAAAGTCTGTTTTGGTCTTGGGATGTGCTGCGCTATGCTGTCTTCTACCTGCCTACGTGTCATTCTCAATCCAGCAGATCGTCTGTGGATTCCACACAGCTGTAACTCACTCGAGGGGAACCCTTTACTCTAGGAGCCTCTGTCTGTAATGAGTGGGGAGTACTTGATAATTACAGTGTCACATGGGATAATGATGGAGTGGCAGTCCTTAATTCAACTCCTCCATGATGCAGATAGGAGGTTCTAGTCGTAGTGAGATCAATGCCCGAAACTAGCCTGGCATCAGCCTGACTGAACACCTGGTTAGCGTAATTAGCATAGTTAGCTAACAATGTGGCTAGTAGGCAGGAGGCAGGCTAAATCAGAGCTAAATTCGAACCCTGGTCTTTGTCACAGAACCTCATAGGGTTCTCTTGAGTTGGGGGGAAACTACATTGCACTCATCCCTACCAGTCAAAAGGCATGGCCAGATGCAGAGAGGGGGCTTGTCCATTTGTGGATGCGAGAAAAAATAATGACGATGAGTTCTCGCCACTCTTTAAAAAAAAGTCCACGCCAATGACATTTGGCCAATCTGTAGTTGGCCCACTTTTTCGGAAATAACTATTTCCCCCCTCTATTAAATGCCAGCATCTCACCCTGAGGTAATCTAAGTCTGCATCCTGCCAGTTAATTACAGTGAGGCTGCTGCTCAGCTCCAGTGATCTGACTGGGTTCCACACTCCACCTCTTCCTCTCTCTCCGCACTCCTCCTCCTCTCTCTACACTCCTCTTCCTCTCTCTCCACACTCCTCCTCCTCTCTCTACACTCCTCCTCCTCTCTCCACACTCCTCCTCCTCCTCTCTCTCCACACTCCTCCTCCTCCTCTCTCTCCACACCCCTCCTCCTCTCTCTACACACTCCACCTCTTCATTTCTCTCCACACTCCTCCTCCTCCCCTCTCTCCACACTCCTCCTCCTCTCTCTACACACTCCTCCTCCTCCTTTCTCTACACTCCTCCTCCTCTCTCTATACACTCCTCCTCCTCCTCTCTCTACACACTCCTCCTCCTCTCTCTACACACTCCTCCTCCAACTCTCTCTACACACTCCCCCTCCTCTCTCTACACACTCCTCCTCCTCCTCTCTCTACACACTCCTCCTCCTCCTTTCTCCAAACTCCTCCTCCTTTCTCTACACACTCCTCCTCTCTCCACACTCATCCTCCTCTCTCTACACACTCCTCCTCCTCCTCTCTCTATACTCTCCTCCTCCTCCTCACTCTACACACTCCTCCTCCTCTCTCTCTACACACTCCTCCTCCTCCTCTCTCTCTACACACTCCTCCTCCTCCTCTCGCTCCACACTCCTCCTCCTCTCTCTCCCCACTCCTCTTCCTCTCTCTACACACTCCTCCTCCAACTCTCTCTACACACTCCTCCTCATCTCTCTCCACACTCCTCCTCCTCTCTCTCCCCACTCCTCCTCCTCTCTCTCCCCACTCCTCCTCTCTCTCTCCACATTCCTCCTCCAACTCTCTCTACACACTCCTCCTCCTCTCTCTCCACACTCCTCCTCCTCCTTTCTCCATGCTCCTCCTCCTCTCTCTACACACTCTTCCTCCTCCTCTCTCCACACTCTTCCTCCTCCCTTCTCTCCACACTCCTCCTCCTCCTCTCTCCACACTCTTCCTCCTCCTCCCCTCTCCACAATCCTCTTCCTCTCTCTCTCCTCCTCCTCCCTCTCGCTCCACACTCCTCATCGTCTCTCTCCTCCTCCTCTTTCTATCTACACTCATCCCCCTCCTCTCTCTCCATCTCTTTCTCCTCCTCTCTCTATCTCCACTATCTCCTCATTCCTCCTCCTCTCATTTCTCTCCTCTTTCTGCTCCTCCCCTCCTATCTCTCCTTTGGCTGATCTAAGGCTAGATGCGCTGTGCACTAAGCATACTGAAGAGAAACTGTCTCTTCTCTCTCTACCCCTCAGTACTGTATTTCTCCCTCTCTCTCTCTACCCCTCAGTACTGTATTTCTCTCTCTCTTTCTCTCTCTCCACCCCTCAATACTGTATTTATCTCTCCCTCTACCCCTCAGTACTGTATTTCTCTCTCTCTCCACCCCTCAGTACTGTATTTCTCTCTCTCTCTACCCCTGGAGTACTGTATTTCTCTATCTCTCTCTCTCGCTCTCTACCCCTCAGTACTGTATTTCTCTCTCTCTCTACCCCTCAGTACTGTATTTCTCTCTCCCCCCCTCAGTACCGTGTTTCTCTCTCTCCCTACCCCTCAGTACTGTATTTCTCTCTCTCTCCCCCCCTCAGTACTGTATTTCTCTCTCTCTCTCCCCCCCTCAGTACTGTATTTCTCTCTCTCTCTCCCCCCCTCAGTACTGTATTTCTCTCTCTCCCTACCCCTCAGTACTGTATTTCTCTCTCCCCTCCTCAGTACTGTATTTCTCTCTCTCTCTACCCCTCAGTACTGTATTTCTCTCTCCCCCCCTCAGTACTGTATTTCTCTCTCCCCCCCATAGTACTGTATTTCTCTCTCCCCCCATCAGTACTGTATTACTCTCTCCCCCCTCAGTACTGTATTTCTCTCTCCCCCCTCAGTACTGTATTTCTCTCTCCCCCCTCAGTACTGTATCTCTCTCTTCCCCCCTCAGTACTGTATTTCTCTCTCCCCCCTCAGTACTGTATTTCTCTCTCCCCCCTCAGTACTGTATTTCTCTCTCCCCCCTCAGTACTGCATTTCTCTCTTCCCCCCTCAGTACTGTATTTCTCTCTCTCTCGCTACCCCTCAGTACTGTATTTCTCTCTCTCTCTCTCCCCCTCAGTACTGTATTTCTCTCTCCCCCCCTCAGTACTGTATTTCTCTCTCTCTCTCTCCCCCTCAGTACTGTATTTCTCTCTCCCCCCCTCAGTACTGTATTTCTCTCTCTCTCTCTCCCCCTCAGTACTGTATTTCTCTCTCCCCCCTCAGTACTGCATTTCTCTCTTCCCCCCTCAGTACTGTATTTCTCTCTCTCTCGCTACCCCTCAGTACTGTATTTCTCTCTCTCTCTCTACCCCTCAGTACTATATTTCTCTCTCTCTCGCTACCCCTCAGTACTGTATTTCTCTCTCTCTCTCCACCCTCAGTACTGTATTTCTCTCTCTCTCCCCCCTCAGTACTGTATTTCTCTCTCTCTCGCTACCCCTCAGTACTGTATTTCTCTCTCTCTCTCCACCCTCAGTACTGTATTTCTCTCTCTCTCCCCCCTCAGTACTGTATTTCTCTATCTCTCTCTCTCGCTCTCTACCCCTCAGTACTGTATTTCTCTCTCCCCCCTCAGTACTGTATTTCTCTCTCCCCCCTCAGTACTGCATTTCTCTCTTCCCCCCTCAGTACTGTATTTCTCTCTCTCTTGCTACCCCTCAGTACTGTATTTCTCTCTCTCTCTCTCCCCCTCAGTACTGTATTTCTCTCTCCCCCCTCAGTACTGTATTTCTCTCTCTCTCTCTCCCCCTCAGTACTGTATTTCTCTCTCTCTCTCTCCCCTCAGTACTGTATTTCTCTCTCCCCCCTCAGTACTGCATTTCTCTCTTCCCCCCTCAGTACTGTATTTCTCTCTCTCTCGCTACCCCTCAGTACTGTATTTCTCTCTCTCTCTCTACCCCTCAGTACTGTATTTCTCTCTCTCTCGCTACCCCTCAGTACTGTATTTCTCTCTCTCTCTCCACCCTCAGTACTGTATTTCTCTCTCTCTCCCCCCCTCAGTACTGTATTTCTCTCTCTCTCTCGCTACCCCTCAGTACTGTATTTCTCTCTCTCTCTCCACCCTCAGTACTGTATTTCTCTCTCTCTCCCCCCCTCAGTACTGTATTTCTCTCTCTCTCTCTACCCCTCAGTACTGTATTTCTCTCTCTCTCTCTCTCTCTACCCCTCAGTACTGTATTTCTCTCTCTCTCTCTACCCCTCAGTACTGTATTTCTCTCTCTCTCTCTCTCCCCCCTCAGTACTGTATTTCTCTCTCTCTCCCTACCCCTCAGTGCTGTATTTATCTCTCTCTCTCTCCCCTCAGTACTGTATTTCTCTCTCACTCCCCCCCTCAGTACTGTATTTCTCTCTCTCTCTCCCCCCTCAGTACTGTATTTCTCTCTCTCCCTACCCCTCAGTACTGTATTTCTCTCTCCCCTCCTCAGTACTGTATTTCTCTCTCTCTCTACCCCTCAGTACTGTATTTCTCTCTCCCCCCTCAGTACTGTATTTCTCTCTCCCCCCCATAGTACTGTATTTCTCTCTCCCCCCATCAGTACTGTATTTCTCTCTCCCCCCTCAGTACTGTATTTCTCTCTCCCCCCTCAGTACTTTATTTCTCTCTCCCCCCTCAGTACTGTATCTCTCTCTTCCCCCCTCAGTACTGTATTTCTCTCTCCCCCCTCAGTACTGTATTTCTCTCTCCCCCCTCAGTACTGTATTTCTCTCTCCCCCCTCAGTACTGCATTTCTCTCTTCCCCCCTCAGTACTGTATTTCTCTCTCTCTCGCTACCCCTCAGTACTGTATTTCTCTCTCTCTCTCTCCCCCTCAGTACTGTATTTCTCTCTCCCCCCCTCAGTACTGTATTTCTCTCTCTCTCTCTCCACCCTCAGTACTGTATTTCTCTCTCTCTCCCCCCCTCAGTACTGTATTTCTCTCTCTCTCTCTACCCCTCAGTACTGTATTTCTCTATCTCTCTCTCTCTCTACCCCTCAGTACTGTATTTCTCTCTCTCTCTCTACCCCTCAGTACTGTATTTCTCTCTCTCTCTCTCTCCCCCCTCAGTACTGTATTTCTCTCTCTCTCCCTACCCCTCAGTGCTGTATTTATCTCTCTCTCTCTCCCCTCAGTACTGTATTTCTCTCTCACTCCCCCCCTCAGTACTGTATTTCTCTCTCTCTCTCCCCCCTCAGTACTGTATTTCTCTCTCTCCCTACCCCTCAGTACTGTATTTCTCTCTCCCCTCCTCAGTACTGTATTTCTCTCTCTCTCTACCCCTCAGTACTGTATTTCTCTCTCCCCCCTCAGTACTGTATTTCTCTCTCCCCCCCATAGTACTGTATTTCTCTCTCCCCCCATCAGTACTGTATTTCTCTCTCCCCCCTCAGTACTGTATTTCTCTCTCCCCCCTCAGTACTTTATTTCTCTCTCCCCCCTCAGTACTGTATCTCTCTCTTCCCCCCTCAGTACTGTATTTCTCTCTCCCCCCTCAGTACTGTATTTCTCTCTCCCCCCTCAGTACTGTATTTCTCTCTCCCCCCTCAGTACTGCATTTCTCTCTTCCCCCCTCAGTACTGTATTTCTCTCTCTCTCGCTACCCCTCAGTACTGTATTTCTCTCTCTCTCTCTCCCCCTCAGTACTGTATTTCTCTCTCCCCCCCTCAGTACTGTATTTCTCTCTCTCTCTCTCCCCCTCAGTACTGTATTTCTCTCTCCCCCCCTCAGTACTGTATTTCTCTCTCTCTCTCTCCCCCTCAGTACTGTATTTCTCTCTCCCCCCTCAGTACTGCATTTCTCTCTTCCCCCCTCAGTACTGTATTTCTCTCTCTCTCGCAACCCCTCAGTACTGTATTTCTCTCTCTCTCTCTACCCCTCAGTACTGTATTTCTCTCTCTCTCGCTACCCCTCAGTACTGTATTTCTCTCTCTCTCTCCACCCTCAGTACTGTATTTCTCTCTATCTCCCCCCCTCAGTACTGTATTTCTCTCTCTCTCGCTACCCCTCAGTACTGTATTTCTCTCTCACTCTCCACCCTCAGTACTGTATTTCTCTCTCTCTCCCCCCCTCAGTACTGTATTTCTCTCTCTCTCTCTACCCCTCAATACTGTATTTCTCTATCTCTCTCTCTCTCTCTCTACCCCTCAGTACTGTATTTCTCTCTCTCTCCCTACCCCTCAGTACTGTATTTCTCTCTCTCTCTCTCCCCTCAGTACTGTATTTCTCTCTCTCTCTACCCCTCAGTACTGTATTTCTCTCTCTCTCTCTACCCCTCAGTATTGTATTTCTCTCTGTCTCTCTACCCCTCAGTACTGTATTTCTCTCTCTCTCTCCCTCCCTCAGTACTGTATTTCTCTCTCTCTCTACCCCTCAGTACTGTATTTCTCTCTCTCTCTCTACCCCTCAGTACTGTATTTCTCTCTCTCTCTCTACCCCTCAGTACTGTATTTCTCTCTCTCTCTCTACCCCTCAGTACTGTATTTCTCTCTCTCTCTTTACCCCTCAGTACTATATTTCTCTCTCTCTCTCTACCCCTCAGTACTGTATTTCTCTCTCTCTCTTTACCCCTCAGTACTGTATTTCTCTCTCTCTCTCTCTCTCTCTCTCTCTACCCCTCAGTACTGTACACTCTTAGAAAAAAAGGTTCCAAAAGGGTTAATAGAATAATGCCTTTTGGTTCCAGGTAAAATCCCTTTTGGGTTCCTTGTGGAAAGGGTTCTACATTGAACACAAAAGATTTTACCAGGAACCATAAACATGGTTCTTTAAAGGGTTCTCCTATGGGGAATTCCGAATAACCATTTTAGGTTCTAGATTGCACCTTTTTTTTCCCTAAGAGTGTACTGTACTTCAAGGGTGACTTTTTTGAAAATCAATACAGGAACACAATATTAGGTTCATATTTAAGGCTCTTTTCCCTGTTAGCCTGTGTTACTTCTGTACCTTATTGACTGGCCATTGTTCCCCATGCCAAGATTGACCAGCCCAGAGCTTGAAAGTGTTGTGTGTGGACAGCAGGGAAATGTATGACTGAAGTGATTTAACAAGAACTAATTTCAGGCCATCTTTTCAGTACGCTAAATGCTGTATTGTGGGTAATACACTAACTGATCCACACAGTGATGATACAGTAACCTTCTCCCCAATAAAACATTGATGGTAAGCCTTCTGCAGTCAGGAGACGTTGGGAATATATTAAAGGTCACCTATTCATGAGGTCACTTCTTTCCTCATTTTTAGGGGGACTCTATGAAACGTTACTTTATATCATGAAGGTGAAATTCTTCAATGGAATGAATACTATGGCTGGTGCCTTAATGCATCCATCCTACGATCTCCTCTCCTCTCCTCTCCTTTCCTCTCCTCTCCTCTCCTATCCTCTCCTCTCCTCTCCTCTCCTCTCCTCTCCTCTCCTGACCCTGTCATAAATCTCTGCCTGAAAATCCAAACTCAACCCAGAGTCACTTTATAAAATGCCTAAACAGGTTTTTAAGTGCAGTACAGGAGGATGGCATCTCAAACCAGTCACGTTGGTCTGGAGTGCTCAGTGTCCGCCTCTTTGCCCTAACCTTTACTCTCCATTGGCTGTCCTTTTTTGAGTGATTGTCATCCTGGCTCTCCACAGCCAATTGGAATGGCAGGTTGGGAGAGTTAGAGAGGCTCTAGGAGGCCTGGACATCCTCAGAGGGAGTCGTCCCTCTGCTGTCAGAACCATTGTAGTTCTCATCTGTATCAGTCAGCATCATCACTTCACCCATCCATCAGCTAATCAGTACGGTATGTAGCCTGCTGCACATCAGAGTCACGCCTCAGTGCAGCCAAATAACCTGGAACTCACTTACCTCTACCCCCGAAGCATTTGATAAGGAAAATATGTGCTGGTCGTCTCAAGCACTGTTCGATATCGGTTGAGACTTGTTACATTTATCATGTTGAGTCTCAGGTAGTTGCTTTCCCCTTGAAACAGCCTCTTCTAT
Source organism: Oncorhynchus mykiss (assembly GCF_057628025.1). NCBI lineage: Eukaryota > Metazoa > Chordata > Actinopteri > Salmoniformes > Salmonidae > Oncorhynchus > Oncorhynchus mykiss. The sequence continues at coordinate 8,466,450 of NC_143032.1, forward strand.
CCTTGTCACTGGTGTTCTTAAAATTATTGACATGGCAGATTCAGACAAGTTTGTGCTAGTCGCTTAATTCCATTACCCAAACTCTGCCAATAAAACTAAACCCGCCAGTAAACTAAACTGACCAGGGCTTAACTTGTAACAAAATAATTACTCCTCCTCCTCTGTACCAAATAATTACTCCTCCGCCTCCCTACCAAAATATAACTCCTCCTCCTCTGTACCAAAGTATTACCCCTCCTCCTCCTCTTCCTCTGTACCAAAGTATTACCCCTCCTCCTCCTCTGTACCAAAATATAACTCCTCCTCCTCTGTACCAAAATATAACTCCTCCTCCTCTGTACCAAAGTATTACCCCTCCTCCTCCTCCTCCTCTGTACCGAAGCATTACCCCTCCTCCTCCTCCTCCTCTGTACCAAAGTATTACCCCTCCTCCTCCTCCTCCTCTGTACCAAAGTATTACCCCTCCTCCTCCTCCTCCTCCTCCTCCTCCTCTGTACCAAAGTATTACCCCTCCTCTTCCTCTATACCAAAGTATTACCCCTCCTCCTCCTCCTCCTCCTCCTCCTCTGTACCAAAGTATTACCCCTCCTCTTCCTCTGTACCAAAGTATTACTCCTCCTCCTCTGTACCAAAGTATTACTCCTCCTCCTCTGTACCAAAGTATTACCCCTCCTCCTCCTCCTCCTCTGTACCAAAGTATTACCCCTCCTCCTCCTCCTCCTCCTCCTCCTCCTCTGTACCAAAGTATTACCCCTCCTCTTCCTCTATACCAAAGTATTACCCCTCCTCCTCCTCCTCTGTACCAAAGTATTACTCCTCCTCCTCTGTACCAAAGTATTACTCCTCCTCCTCTGTACCAAAGTATTACTCCTCCTCCTCTGTACCAAAGTATTACTCCTCCTCCTCTGTACCAAAGTATTACCCCTCCTCCTCCTCCTCTGTACCAAAGTATTACTCCTCCTCCTCTGTACCAAAGTATTACTCCTCCTCCTCTGTACCAAAGTATTACTCCTCCTCCTCCTCTGTACCAAAGTATTACTCCTCCTCCTCCTCTGTACCAAAGTATTACTCCTCCTCCTCCTCTGTACCAAAGTATTACTCCTCCTCCTCCTCTGTACCAAAGTATTACTCCTCCTCCTCCTCTGTACCAAAGTATTACTCCTCCTCCTCCTCTGTACCAAAGTATTACTCCTCCTCCTCCTCTGTACCAAATAATTACTCCTCCGCCTCCCTACCAAAATATAACTCCTCCTCCTCTGTACCAAAGTATTACCCCTCCTCCTCCTCTTCCTCTGTACCAAAGTATTACCCCTCCTCCTCCTCTGTACCAAAATATAACTCCTCCTCCTCTGTACCAAAATATAACTCCTCCTCCTCTGTACCAAAGTATTACCCCTCCTCCTCCTCCTCCTCCTCTGTACCGAAGCATTACCCCTCCTCCTCCTCCTCCTCCTCCTCTGTACCAAAGTATTACCCCTCCTCCTCCTCCTCCTCTGTACCAAAGTATTACCCCTCCTCCTCCTCCTCCTCCTCCTCCTCTGTACCAAAGTATTACCCCTCCTCTTCCTCTATACCAAAGTATTACCCCTCCTCCTCCTCCTCCTCCTCCTCCTCCTCCTCCTCTGTACCAAAGTATTACCCCTCCTCTTCCTCTGTACCAAAGTATTACTCCTCCTCCTCTGTACCAAAGTATTACTCCTCCTCCTCTGTACCAAAGTATTACCCCTCCTCCTCCTCCTCCTCCTCCTCTGTACCAAAGTATTACCCCTCCTCTTCCTCTATACCAAAGTATTACCCCTCCTCCTCCTCCTCTGTACCAAAGTATTACTCCTCCTCCTCTGTACCAAAGTATTACTCCTCCTCCTCTGTACCAAAGTATTACTCCTCCTCCTCTGTACCAAAGTATTACCCCTCCTCCTCCTCCTCTGTACCAAAGTATTACTCCTCCTCCTCTGTACCAAAGTATTACTCCTCCTCCTCTGTACCAAAGTATTACTCCTCCTCCTCCTCTGTACCAAAGTATTACTCCTCCTCCTCCTCTGTACCAAAGTATTACTCCTCCTCCTCCTCTGTACCAAAGTATTACTCCTCCTCCTCCTCTGTACCAAAGTATTACTCCTCCTCCTCCTCTGTACCAAAGTATTACTCATCCTCCTCCTCTGTACCAAAGTATTACTCATCCTCCTCCTCTGTACCAAAGTATTACTCCTCCTCCTCCTCTTTACCAAAGTATTACTCCTCCTCCTCCTCTTTACCAAAGTATTACTCCTCCTCCTCCTCTTTACCAAAGTATTACTCCTCCTCCTCCTCTTTACCAAAGTATTACTCCTCCTCCTCCTCTTTACCAAAGTATTACTCCTCCTCCTCCTCTTTACCAAAGTATTACTCCTCCTCCTCCTCTTTACCAAAGTATTACTCCTCCTCCTCCTCTGTACCAAAGTATTACTCCTCCTCCTCCTCCTCTGTACCAAAGTATTACTCCTCCTCCTCCTCCTCTGTACCAAAGTATTACTCCTCCTCTGTACCAAAGTATTACTCCTCCTCCTCCTCTGTACCAAAGTATTACTCCTCCTCCTCCTCTGTACCAAAGTATTACCCCTCCTCCTCCTCTTTACCAAAGTATTACTCCTCCTCCTCCTCTGTACCAAAGTATTACCCCTCCTCCTCCTCTTTACCAAAGTATTACTCATCCTCTGTACCAAAGTATTACTCCTCCTCCTCCTCTGTACCAAAGTATTACTCCTCCTCCTCTGTACCAAAGTATTACTCCTCCTCCTCCTCTGTACCAAAGTATTACTCCTCCTCCTCTGTACCAAAGTATTACTCCTCCTCCTCCTCTGTACCAAAGTATTACTCCTCCTCTGTACCAAAGTATTACTCCTCCTCTGTACCAAAGTATTACTCCTCCTCTGTACCAAAGTATTACTCCTCCTCCTCCTCTGTACCAAAGTATTACTCCTCCTCCTCTGTACCAAAGTATTACTCCTCCTCCTCCTCTTTACCAAAGTATTACTCCTCCTCCTCCTCTGTACCAAAGTATTACTCATCCTCCTCCTCTGTACCAAAGTATTACTCCTCCTCCTCCTCTTTACCAAAGTATTACTCATCCTCCTCCTCTGTACCAAAGTATTACTTCTCTTCCTACGTACCAAAGTTGCCACCTAAAGGCAACTAGCTCCTACTTTACCGCTTTGGGATTCGGGACATTCTCTTATTCTTTTAGCACTTTTCAGATTGACTCCCGTGACTGGTGGGTAGCAATTGAATCAGCAGAGTACTGGGCTCCTGTAACACTTGACCTCCTCCCGTTCCTCTCCACCGGTCCCGGTTCCCCCTTCAGGACCTGTGTTTCCTCCCCAGATATCCAATCAGATTGTGCTGTGACTTCTCATTGTGGCCCCAGGAATGTTGATTTATCTTCTATTCTTGAACTAATTTAGATTAACCACCAGAAACACTGACTCTTATCCGTATCTCCTCCCCTTCTGCTGACTGAATATTTAATGACAGCACCTTCTGCCTTTTAATGTCCCTCTTTCGTTTAGCCGCTGCAATTACTGTACATCTCTAAGTGTAATCTCATTTGGCCATTAGCAGTGTCTGCTTTGGCGTTCCCCGTCCACGCTCAGCGCCTGGTGACCACCAGCAGCTGGAACTGCCTGCAAGTCTAATCGTGTGTAGGGACCCCATTGCCGATAAAAGCTGTGTCGTTTTCCCAGGCAGACTTTTAACGTGGCACCCAGTCAGACTCCAACGTCCACTCTTATTCGCTTCAAGCTCTCAGTTTGTTACATTACATGTATTGTTTAGTGTGACGCAATGCTTACGCTTCGAAGATTTTCATAGTTTTCACATTTTCAATCGTTTTCAAATCACGTCATCACGACGTAAGTCAGTTGGGTTATTCGGCTTCAACGACTTCGTCCCAGCAACTCCTCCCTCCGGGTGGCCTGCTGTTGTCAGGAGAACATAAAGACACGTGTCCGGCCTTCGCCGCGCTGACCCCTCTCGCCTCCCTGTCACCCTTTGTGGTCTCCTAACCAATGAGATATTCCCCTTGTTTTACTCGACCGCTGCTGTTCATCTTATCATTACTGTCCTACTGTTATAACGTTCCACTGAGGGGAAGAAAAGTGGTTGAATCAAAGTTGTTTCCACGTCATTTCAACCCCAAAAATCTATGTGACGACGTTGAATCAACGTGGAAAACTGATTGGATTTGAAGAAAGTCATCGCCGTAAAGGGCATTTCCTATTTTTTTCACCTTTTAACCTCCATGGTAACCTTTTTAATTGTTGATTTCACATTGAATACACCATAGTTGACAACTCAACCAAATGTTATCCAAAACTAGACGTTGAGCTCACGTCTGTGCCCAGTAGGATGACTGTCAACAAACAGGACCTGGCTAATGGTTTAGACTGATTATCCACCGGCTGGTCAGGTGTTCTGCCAGGTCTATAAGGTTTCATGCAAAGCATTACACTCACTGTAATATGAGTACGTGATCTGTCAAGGTGTACAAGTATGTCATCAGGAGATACATACATGTCCACATTTCTACAATATTGACAGACATGAGTTTAGAGTCATTATGTACACAATTGGCAGTAGTCATTCATTCAGATTTCCTATCCTCTTCATTCTTCTGGTTCCATAAGACTGACTTATCATCACGTTTTATCATCAAGTCTTATCATTAAATCTTATCAAGTATTATCTAGTATGACATTACTGTGTTGTTGTTGTTGTTGTTATCTCTGGTCTAGCGTCTGAGCAGATTTCCTTTCCAATTTCACAGCAATTGGTCTGGGGAGATTTGTCTGTACCCACAGAGAGCGTCTCTTCTTATTATTGGTGTCCTTTAGTAGTGGTTTCTTTGCAGAAATTTAAACATGAAGGCCTGATTCACGCAGTCTCCTCTGAACATTTGATGCTGAAATGTGTCTGTTACTTGAACTCTGTGAAGCATTTATTTGGGCTGCAATTTCTGAGGCTGGTAACTGTAATTAACTTATCCTCTGCAGCAGAGGTACCTCTGGGTCTTCCCTTCCTGTGGCGGTCCTCATGAGAGCCAGTTTCATCACAGCGCTTGATGGTTTTTGCGACTGCTCTTGAAGAAAGTTCTTGAAATTTCTCGTTTTGACTGACCTTTAAGTAATGATGGACTGTCTTTTCTCTTTGCTTATTTGACCTGTTCTTGCCATAATGTGGGCTTGGTCTTTTACCAAATAGGGCTATCTTCTGTATACCACCCCTACCTTGTCACATAACAACTGATTGGCTCAAACTCATTAAGAAGGAAAGAAATTCCACAAATGAACTTTTAACAAGGCACACCTGTTAACTGAAATGCATTCCAGGTGACTACCTCATGAAGCTGGTTGAGAGAATGCCAAGCATGTGCAAAGCTGTCATCAAGGCAAAAGGTGGCTACTTTGAAGAATCTCAAATATAAAATATATTTGAATTTGTTGAACACTTTTTTGGTTACTACATGATTCCCTATGTGTTATTTCATAGTTTTGACGTCTTTGCTATTATTCGACAATGTAGAAAATAGTCAAAATGAAGAAAACTTGGCCTCCCGGGTGGCACAGTGGTCTACGGCACTGCATTGCAGTGCTAGCTGTGCCACCAGAGACTCTGGGTTCGAGCCCAGGCACTGGGGGCGGGAGGCCCATGGGGCGGCGCACGATTGGCCTATCGTCGTCAGGGTTAGGGAGGGTTTGGCCGGCAGGGATATCCTTGGGTCGCTAGGTGTACGGTGTTTCCTCCGACACATTGGTGCGGCTGGCTTCCGGGTTGGATGCGCGCTGTGTTAAGAAGCAGTGCGGGTTGTGTTTGTGTTTTCGGAGGACGTAGGGCTCTTGACCTTCATCTCTCCCGAGTCCATGCGGGAGTTGTAGCAATGAGACAAGACAGTAACTACTAACAATTGGATACCACGAAATTGGGGAGAAATAAAAAAAAATTATGAAAGAAAGAAAAACCCTAGAATGAGTAGGTGTGTCCAAACTTTTGACTATATTGAATATAGTTATAAAAACACATTTCAAAAGTTTGTTATTCTATTAAATTAAGTATTTCATGGTATATTCATCCTCGTAGGTAACAATGTCGCAAGGATTATCAAAATTATATCAAAGCCTTTTCATTGTCAGTTTTTTTTTATAATATATGCACGTATAAAAATGAGTACTCACTCAAGTAATTAAATACTAACATCCAGAGTACCGTGCCCATCCCTCGTCCAGAGATGGATTTTCTGTAAGTCAGTGTTTTCCGTGCTTCAACAGGACTCGAAAGCTCTATCCTCGGTAGGCTGGACAACTCCACTTTATCTGCTTCGCCAGGGGTGCCCGGGCATTCACTGTGCCACTCCTGATTTAATTGTGGTTTCTGGATGACTGCCTTTCACCTTCAACTTCCTCCTAGCTCAGCACATCTCGGCTACGATACCCGGAGACAGAAGACAGAGTGGAGGAGAAAGGAGGAGAAAGGAGGGCTTGGCAGAGGGAGAACAAGAGAAAGATAGGGTGGCTAGACTGGCTAGGAAAAGCTCATTATTTACCTCTCTCGAAATGTCATTAAAATGTAAAAGAGGAACCTAAAGAGGGGCGGAAAGACTGTGCCTTGAAGAGCTGTGCTGCTTTCTAATGGCCCACTGTAGCTGCAAAAATGCCCTGTCTGCAAAACGTGTTGTCCAGAGCCAATTCATCCTTTATGTTCCCTCACTCTCTTCATTTAACAACATACACTGTATAAATATTCTATTCTGATATGCCTGGTCACAAATGCCAGGAAGATCACGACTTTCTTAAAAAATAAAAAATAAATCTAATTAGCCGGGAAACTGTGAGCTTCTTTTTGTAAGAGTCACTGGGCATCTAAATTATGAGCGCTGTTGAAAATGCCACAGCACTGGTGTCTTCGCCTGGAATTGATTTGTTCAGACAATGCCACGTATCATCCACAAATGTGTGTGGAGGTTGAGGATGAGCGTTCTAGAGCTGACTCAATATAGTACCTATAGTGAACAATCACTATGTTTTTGTGAGAGTGACACATTTAATAGTGGAATAAATTATAACTGGAATTGGTGGGACTTGCTTTAACTCTTCACAGGTATTTTTGTAGTAGTGGAAGAAGTTTAACATGTTTTACTTGAGCCAAGAAGTTAAATAGTTACATTTTAGTAAAAATCAATTGTCTGATTACTTTGGTAGATGACACTATCGGCCTCAAGGCCTTCGTCAGAGCTTTTGTGAGTGTTTATAAATTGCTCCACCCACCTACGTCCACATAAGGGCGCAGTGATACTAGCCAGAGCAGTGATACTAGACAGAGCAGTGATACCAGACAGAGCAGTGATACTAGTCAGAGCAGTGATACTAGACAGAACTGTGATACTAGACAGAACAGTGATACTAGCCAGAGCAGTGATACTAGACAGAACTGTGATACTAGACAGAACTGTGATACTAGACAGAACAGTGATACTAGACAGAGCAGTGATACTAGCCAGAGCAGTGATACTAGTCAGAGCAGTGATACTAGACAGAACAGTGATACTAGTCAGAGCAGTGATACTAGACAGAGCAGTGATACTAATCAGAGCAGTGATACTAGCCAGAGCAGTGATACTAGTCAGAGCAGTGATACTAGTCAGAGCAGTGATACTAGACAGAGCAGTGATACTAGCCAGAGCAGTGATACCAGACAGAGCAGTGATACTAGACAGAGCAGTGATACTAGTCAGAGCAGTGATACTAGTCAGAGCAGTGATACTAGCCAGAACAGTGATACTAGTCAGAGCAGTGAAACTAGCCAGAACAGTGATACTAGCCAGAGCAGTGATACTAGTCAGAGCAGTGATACTAGCCAGAACAGTGATACTAGACAGAGCAGTGATACTAGCCAGAGCAGTGATACTAGCCAGAGCAGTGATACTAGTCAGAGCAGTGATACTAGCCAGAACAGTGATACTAGCCAGAGCAGTGATACTAGCCAGAACAGTGATACTAGCCAGAGCAGTGATACTAGTCAGAGCAGTGATACTAGCCAGAACAGTGATACTAGCCAGAACAGTGATACTAGTCAGAGCAGTGATACTAGCCAGAGCAGTGATACTAGCCAGAACAGTGATACTAGCCAGAGCAGTGATACTAGTCAGAGCAGTGATACTAGCCAGAACAGTGATACTAGCCAGAACAGTGATACTAGTCAGAGCAGTGATACTAGTCAGAGCAGTGATACTAGCCAGAACAGTGATACTAGCCAGAACAGTGATACTAGTCAGAGCAGTGATACTAGCCAGAGCAGTGATACTAGCCAGAACAGTGATACTAGCCAGAGCAGTGATACTAGCCAGAACAGTGATACTAGCCAGAACAGTGATACTAGCCAGAACAGTGATACTAGTCAGAGCAGTGATACTAGCCAGAACAGTGATACTAGACAGAGCAGTGAAACTAGCCAGAACAGTGATACTAGCCAGAACAGTGATACTAGTCAGAGCAGTGATACTAGCCAGAGCAGTGATACTAGCCAGAACAGTGATACTAGCCAGAGCAGTGATACTAGCCAGAGCAGTGATACTAGACAGAGCAGTGATACTAGCCAGAGCAGTGATACTAGCCAGAGCAGTGATACTAGACAGAGCAGTGATACTAGTCAGAGCAGTGATACTAGTCAGAGCAGTGATACTAGCCAGAACAGTGATACTAGTCAGAGCAGTGAAACTAGCCAGAACAGTGATACTAGCCAGAGCAGTGATACTAGTCAGAGCAGTGATACTAGCCAGAACAGTGATACTAGACAGAGCAGTGATACTAGCCAGAGCAGTGATACTAGCCAGAGCAGTGATACTAGTCAGAGCAGTGATACTAGCCAGAACAGTGATACTAGCCAGAGCAGTGATACTAGCCAGAACAGTGATACTAGCCAGAGCAGTGATACTAGTCAGAGCAGTGATACTAGCCAGAACAGTGATACTAGCCAGAACAGTGATACTAGTCAGAGCAGTGATACTAGCCAGAGCAGTGATACTAGCCAGAACAGTGATACTAGCCAGAGCAGTGATACTAGTCAGAGCAGTGATACTAGCCAGAACAGTGATACTAGCCAGAACAGTGATACTAGTCAGAGCAGTGATACTAGTCAGAGCAGTGATACTAGCCAGAACAGTGATACTAGCCAGAACAGTGATACTAGTCAGAGCAGTGATACTAGCCAGAGCAGTGATACTAGCCAGAACAGTGATACTAGCCAGAGCAGTGATACTAGCCAGAACAGTGATACTAGCCAGAACAGTGATACTAGCCAGAACAGTGATACTAGTCAGAGCAGTGATACTAGCCAGAACAGTGATACTAGACAGAGCAGTGATACTAGTCAGAGCAGTGATACTAGCCAGAACAGTGATACAAGCCAGAACAGTGATACTAGTCAGAGCAGTGATACTAGTCAGAGCAGTGATACTAGCCAGAACAGTGATACTAGACAGAACAGTGATACTAGTCAGAGCAGTGATACTAGCCAGAGCAGTGATACTAGCCAGAACAGTGATACTAGTCAGAGGAGTGATACTAGCCAGAGCAGTGATACTAGCCAGAACAGTGATACTAGACAGAGCAGTGATACTAGTCAGAGCAGTGATACTAGCCAGAACAGTGATACTAGTCAGAACAGTGATACTAGCCAGAACAGTGATACTAGCCAGAGCAGTGATACTAGCCAGAACAGTGATACTAGCCAGAACAGTGATACTAGTCAGAACAGTGATACTAGCCAGAGCAGTGATACTAGTCAGAGCAGTGATACTAGTCAGAACAGTGATACTAGCCAGAACAGTGATACTAGTCAGAACAGTGATACTAGTCAGAACAGTGATACTAGTCAGAACAGTGATACTAGCCAGAACAGTGATACTAGCCAGAGCAGTGATACTAGCCAGAACAGTGATACTAGCCAGAACAGTGATACTAGCCAGAACAGTGATACTAGTCAGAGCAGTGATACTAGTCAGAGCAGTGATACTAGCCAGAGCAGTGATACTAGCCAGAACAGTGATACTAGTCAGAGCAGTGATACTAGCCAGAACAGTGATACTAGACAGAACAGTGATACTAGTCAGAACAGTGATACTAGCCAGAACAGTGATACTAGTCAGAACAGTGATACTAGACAGAACAGTGATACTAGCCAGAACAGTGATACTAGCCAGAGCAGTGATACTAGCCAGAACAGTGATACTAGCCAGAACAGTGATACTAGCCAGAACAGTGATACTAGTCAGAGCAGTGATACTAGCCAGAACAGTGATACTAGCCAGAACAGTGATACTAGTCAGAGCAGTGATACTAGTCAGAGCAGTGATACTAGCCAGAGCAGTGATACTAGCCAGAACAGTGATACTAGTCAGAGCAGTGATACTAGCCAGAACAGTTATACTAGTCAGAACAGTGATACTAGACAGAACAGTGATACTAGTCAGAACAGTGATACTAATCAGAGCAGTGATACTAGTCAGAGCAGTGATACTAGACAGAACAGTGATACTAGACAGAGCAGTGATACTAGACAGAGCAGTGATACTAGCCAGAGCAGTGATACCAGACAGAGCAGTGATACTAGACAGAGCAGTGATACTAGACAGAGCAGTGATACTAGCCAGAACAGTGATACTAGCCAGAGCAGTGATACTAGCCAGAGCAGTGATACTAGTCAGAGCAGTGATACTAGCCAGAACAGTGATACTAGCCAGAGCAGTGATACTAGTCAGAGCAGTGATACTAGCCAGAACAGTGATACTAGCCAGAACAGTGATACTAGTCAGAGCAGTGATACTAGCCAGAGCAGTGATACTAGCCAGAGCAGTGATACTAGCCAGAGCAGTGATACTAGCCAGAACAGTGATACTAGCCAGAACAGTGATACTAGCCAGAGCAGTGATACTAGCCAGAACAGTGATACTAGCCAGAACAGTGATACTAGCCAGAACAGTGATACTAGTCAGAGCAGTGATACTAGCCAGAACAGTGATACTAGCCAGAACAGTGATACTAGTCAGAGCAGTGCTACTAGTCAGAGCAGTGATACTAGCCAGAACAGTGATACTAGCCAGAACAGTGATACTAGTCAGAGCAGTGATACTAGCCAGAACAGTGATACTAGCCAGAACAGTGATACTAGTCAGAACAGTGATACTAGCCAGAGCAGTGATACTAGCCAGAACAGTGATACTAGCCAGAACAGTGATACTAGCCAGAACAGTGATACTAGCCAGAACAGTGATACTAGTCAGAGCAGTGATACTAGCCAGAACAGTGATACTAGTCAGAACAGTGATACTAGTCAGAGCAGTGATACTAGTCAGAGCAGATACTAGACAGAACAGTGATACTAGTCAGAACAGTGATACTAGTCAGAACAGTGATACTAGCCAGAACAGTGATACTAGTCAGAACAGTGATACTAGCCAGAACAGTGATACTAGCCAGAACAGTGATACTAGTCAGAACAGTGATACTAGCCAGAACAGTGATACTAGTCAGAACAGTGATACTAGTCAGAACAGTGATACTAGTCAGAACAGTGATACTAGTCAGAACAGTGATACTAGTCAGAACAGTGATACTAGCCAGAACAGTGATACTAGCCAGAACAGTGATACTAGTCAGAACAGTGATACTAGCCAGAACAGTGATACTAGTCAGAACAGTGATACTAGCCAGAACAGTGATACTAGACAGAGCAGTGATACTAGTCAGAACAGTGATACTAGTCAGAGCAGTGATACTAGACAGAACAGTGATACTAGTCAGAACAGTGATACTAGTCAGAACAGTGATACTAGACAGAACAGTGATACTAGTCAGAACAGTGATACTAGTCAGAACAGTGATACTAGACAGAACAGTGATACTAGTCAGAACAGTGATACTAGCCAGAGCAGTGATACTAGCCAGAGCAGTGATACTAGACAGAGCAGTGATACTAGACAGAACAGTGATACTAGACAGAGCAGTGATACTAGTCAGAGCAGCGTGTGTGTTTCTTCTTTTTACTCATCTTATTCAACTGTTACGAAACACCTACAACACAGACAGCTCAGAGATGCGAGTGCCTTTTTGAATTTTGAATAGACTACACTATCGACTACACTATCGGCTACACTATCGACTACACTATCGACTACACTATCGACTACACTATCGACTACACTATCGACTACACTATCGACCACACTATCGACTACACTATCGACTACACTATCGACTACACTATCGACTACACTATAGACTACACTATCGACTACACTATAGACTACACTATCGACTACACTATCGACTACACTATCGACTACACTATCGGCTACACTATCGACTACACTATCGACTACACTATCGACTACACTATCGACTACTTTATCGACCACACTATCGACCACACTATCGACTACACTATCGACCACACTATCGACCACACTATCGGCCACACTATCGACTACACTATTGACTACACTATCGACCACACTATCGACCACACTATCGACTACACTATCGACCACACTATCGACTACACTATCGACTACACTATCGACCACACTATCGACCACACTATCGACTACACTATCGACTACACTATCGACTACACTATCGACTACACTATCGACTACACTATCGACCACACTATCGACTACACTATCGACCACACTATCGACCACACTATCGACTACACTATCGACTACACTATCGACTACACTATCGACCACACTATCGACTACACTATCGACTACACTATCGACCACACTATCGACCACACTATCGGCTACACTATCGACTACACTATCGACTACACTATCGACTACACTATCGACTACACTATCGACTACACTATCGACCACACTATCGACTACACTATCGGCTACACTATCGGCTACACTATCGACTACACTATCGGCTACACTATCGACCACACTATCGACCACACTATCGGCCACACTATCGACTACACTATCGGCTACACTATCGGCTACACTATCGACTACACTATCGGCTACACTATCGGCTACACTATCGACTACACTATCGGCTACACTATCGACTACACTATCGACTACACTATCGACTACACTATCGACTACACTATCGACTACACTATCGACCACACTATCGACTACACTATCGACTACACTATCGGCTACACTATCGACTACACTATCGACTACACTATCGACTACACTATCGACTACACTATCGACCACACTATCGGCTACACTATCGACTACACTATCGACTACACTATCGACTACACTATCGACTACACTATCGAACTTAATACTTTGGATTGGTGGGGCAGTTAGATCACACTTTTCATCACAAATAACTTGTCTCAGACTACCCGACTTGCATAAGCTCTCCTGCTAGACGACCACAACTGAAATAATAAAGAATACAGAAGACAAGAAGGCATTTTTGAAGTTTATCCCTTACTTCAACTATACATGAATTTCTTACTCAAAGGATGAAGCTGTTTAAAGGAGTTTTGACTGGATAGATACATAGGAAAGATAAAGAAAAAGTTAGGATTCAGGGTTGGAAAACATAATGGATGGAGGGATGAAAGAGTAAAAGTTGGACTGATTGGTATGTTAAAGGAATTAATGTACGGCTGAAGGTGTGTGTGTGTGTGTGTGTGTGCGTGTGTGTGTGTGTGTGTGTGTGTGTGTGTGCGCGAGTGCGTGCGTGCGTGTGTGTGCTTAGAATGTGCTCCCACCATTGTTAGAATTTGTACGTTCCAATGGCAGTTAATTCAGCAGTGGGAAGAAGTTAGCTAAATGAGTTGATGTCGTTGCTAAAAAAGCTGTACCCGGTGATTGGTCGTAGATATTTCTGTTCTTATTTAGAGATTTGAATTGCACAGATGTAGACCAAGATGTCATACCTTCTGTTGGTCTAAAATGCTCGGAAAGTGGTCAAACTGACAGTTGTTTGAAAAAGATGTATACAAAAAAGTTGTTTATGCGGTTATTAATACCGCTGTATCGTTAGATCTGTACAAGATATTTCTGTTCCGATTCCAAAATTGACTAGCAGAGAAGTAAACCAAGAGGTCACAACGTGTAAGTTGAAGTCTAAATGGTTGGAAATGTGGTCAAAACAGCTGTTGTTTGTAAAAATGTGTTACTGCACCGCTGAAATCGCTAGATCCATAGCGGATATTTGTGTTTTGGAGACAGATTTTAATAGCAGAGAAGTAGACGAAGATATCATGTACCTGTTACAAGATGTCGCCAAGGCAATACATGGCATTTCTGTTATGTGTATCTAATTGTGATACTCTATAGTACGAGAGAGCCTTGGCATTACTTTCAATGCACTGAATGGAGCTGAATGCAGGCTACCCATTGATGCTGAAGTAAAGACATTCTTACCAACATTACCTTGCTCGTGTATTTAACAATCAGCCTTATAAAACAATATCCTCTAACTTTTTGTCTGACTTGTACGGAAAGTGGTCAAAATGTCAGTTGTTTGTAAGTTACAGAAAATGTTGTTGATAACGGTCACTTAAAGAGCTGTGACGTTTGATCGGTATCAAATAATTCTGTTATTATTTCAGATTTGAATAGCAGAGGAAGAAGATAGAGGAAGATGTTATCGTACTTGTTGTGTAAAGTGTTCGACAAAGTGGCCAAAAGTTGCATTGTTACATTTACTATGAATGGAAGTTGGAAGTGATGATGTCACAATGGGGAGCTTTAGAATGTTGAATAAAACAAATCTATGGAAGTGAATGAAGATGTACAAAGAATAAAGACCAAATAATATATATTGTTTCAAAAGTATAAAAAATATTTAAAAAGTTGTATGCAAGCACACTATTCCAGACCAGTCTTCACATTTTAAAGTTTGAATAGTGTCTCTATCTTAAACGGTGTAAGGGGAGTAGCCTGCTGAAGGCGAAGTAGTATGACGAGGATTTAAAGTCTGAACGTTTGCTTCACAAGTCCCATCTAATAAGAGAAACAGAAGCAACAGAAACAGAGACAGGCAGTTTAACACAGACCTGGAGAGACAGATCTGCTTGTGTCCACAGTATATACAGGAAGTCCACACTACTGGCAGCAGCAGAGACCTGGCCTGATACCCAGGAGCTCATATTTTCTACAGTATTTCATTTGTTTCTTCTGTCTTAGCCTGACTTTGCCTCATTATTATGCAAATTAACTTATTTCACAGTAACTTATTTTGCTGTAAATATATTAGGAGCATAACTATTTGCATAAGTACCAGAATGTTGTAGCTTGGCTGGTAAGAGAGGTACTTTAGCAGTCAGGAGTTTGATTTTGACTCTCTTTACTGGGGCCAAATGTTCTGTCATTGCTTCCTTCAAAAACATCACTGTTGTCACGGATCCTGAGTTCATCCACCTACCAGGGGACATAATTGATTTCAGTTAAATGGATTTGAGCCAGTCTGCAAATGGCACAGAAGTGGGCAGGGGAGGGAGAATTTGAGATATTCCTCAGTGAGAATTCCGTGTTATGTTGCATCGTATTCTAAATGGTGTTTTTGGGATATTTCTGGACCAGATTCAAGGCGGGGGGGAAAAGTAACCTGTTGTGCCTGACTTCAATGTTCCCAGGAAGCATAATTTAATTAACGGTGTGGTCAGGATGAAAGGGAAGCGTACTCCTGTGATTAAATGGACCACTTGGGCCTTTCCCCCTGTTCTCTCTAATGGAGGCAATTTGATCATGTAGAAAAACGATTGGTTTCATGTTAAGGTTCTGAAACGACCCTTTTTAAAAGTCAACTCTCGTGAAAGACTTTGCTCATTATTGATGAATTGCATCCGTTTTATTACGGCCTTAGGTGGTAAGTGTCACTAAAAGTGATTGATTATCAGTTAGTCCACAACCTCCGTGTTATTTTGTCCCCATAAGTTATTTTGTCTCCATGAGTCATCTTGTCCCAATAAGTCACGTTGTCCCAAAAAAGTACACAAATGAACAATACATGTTAAAGGTTCAATGCAGCTGTTTTTATCTCAATATCAAATCATTTCTGGGCAACAATTAAATACCTTACTGGGACTGTCTTCAATTAAAATAGCCAATTGAGCAATTTCTCAAACAAGCGTTTTGCTAGAACTGTTTGGGAGCGGTATGAGTCGTAAGGGGAATACTTTTATTGGAAGAGAGGAATGGAACACGTTCTCATTGGTCCAGTAACTAATTTAGCACATGGTGATGTCACCAGGTTGGACAAAACTCCATCCCACCAGGTATTTTCAAACAGCTCTGATACTAAAAAGGGTATTATCATCATTTTCACAATTCCACAATATTATTCCAACCCCATAGTGTGGTAATATATATTAGGCCTTGGTTCTGATGCCTGTTTGTGGTTTCAGAATTATCTTAGTGACAGAACCCAGGCTATTACGATAGACAGGGTTAAATCCATACTTCTTGAAGTGTTCGATTTTGGGTCCGTTGTTGTTCACATTGTGTGTAAATGACATTGGAAATACTGTTCACACCTGTAACATTCATCTCTACGCAGATGACAGTTCTTTACTCCTGTGCCTCTTTAGTGCAGCAGGCCATTGGATGACCTTTAGCAGGATGTTGACTCGATCCAAAATCCCTTACTGATCTTAAATTAATGTCAAATAAAAGCAGGTTCTATGCTGTTCACTAGGTCTCGTGATGTTGACCCTGAGGACTTGCGTGTTAGCATTTTAACTGGAGTCCAAATTGAGCAAGTTTCTTACTATAATTACTTGGGTATCTGGATTGATGACACGTTGCCTTTTGAAACACACATTGAAAACTTGACAAAGAAGCTGAGATCTATGATTGTTTTTTTTTTTTATATAGACATAAATCCTGCCTCAGCTTTGAAAATATAAGGAAAATTGTTCAAAGAACACTTCTCTCTGTAATAGACTACTGTGACATTATTTATATGCACGTGGTAGCCTCGGTTTTAAAACCATTGGACTCAGTATTCCATTCAGCAATACGTTTTATCACGGGGGACGGTTTTAGGTCTTATCATTGTAATCTTTACAAAAATGTTGGATGGACCTCTCTGTCTTTCGGGAAACGTCCTCTGTACATTACTTCATTGATTACATGTAGATGTACAAATGACCAAACCCGTTCTCAGGGATGGTTAACTCTCTCTCTCCCTTTGGTCTCCACAGAATGAAGAACATCTGATTTGATTTTTTTTGGCCCCGTATGTGAGGAACAATACACAAAATTCCTTGCAGTTGGATATTCTGGTGACTTTCAGGCATTTTAAAGTATTGATTGGAGACTTTTTACGTTACAGAATGCGATTGATTTTCTTAAATGTGTTTAATGTTAAGTAATATGTGTTTTATAACAGTGTGTTTTATAACAGTGTGATTTATGACAGTGTGATTTATAACAGTGTGATTTATAACAGTGTGATTTATAACAGTGTGTTTTATAACAGTGTGATTTATAACAGTGTGATTTATAACAGTGTGTTTTATTACAGTGTGATTTATTACAGTGTGATTTATTACAGTGTGTTTTATAACAGTGTGATTTATAACAGTGTGATTTATAACAGTGTGTTTTATTACAGTGTGATTTATTACAGTGTGATTTATTACAGTGTGTTTTATTACAGTGTGATTTATTAGTGTGTTTTATTACAGTGTGTTTTATTACAGTGTGATTTATTTGTAATGGTTCTGTAGGGCTATTGGGTTTTATTTATGTATTGGGTTTTATTTGTAAACGTATACAGGGCTCTCTTGTTAAATAGTTTTATCTCAATGGGTCTCCCTGTTTAAAGTGTTAATAAATAAATACATAAAATCTATAAAACACATTTTTGACTGCACTGTGCCTTTAATACAAAGCATCGCCAAAATACTGTTAGCAGAGAGCCCTCAGGCTTACCGCAGTCATATTCATTCAAAGATGTGCTTTCCATTTTCTTTCCAGAGATGTCAAACGATCCAAACTTGACATTTACAGGACCATCAGCTATTCAGGGAGCATGGTGCCACAACCACTGTCCTGCACTGTAGATAACCGTTGCGATATCTGGTCAAATAAAGTGGATGGAAGCATTCAGAGCCTCTGTGGGCTTATCTTGCCCTGTCACAATTCCAGCATTGGATAATAAGCACATATTGTACACAAATACATTACATTACTGTTACCTTATAGACCTGGTCATCACCATTGACAATATACACTCTACAGGCCTCACGCTAGCCATACATTATTCTAACGACCTATAGTAACATCTGAAAGCTAAAACCATTCATGTATTCTGAGAACATTCACGGATAATCAATGTTAGCCACAGAGTGGTTCTGAACTCAGTCATACATCTGGGTTTGAATGACTAGCGAGAGGGACATGGCCCACTACAGTACACAGAAGCCCTCTGTCTGTCTGGTTGTCTGGCTATCTGTCTGGTTGTCTGTCTGTCTGGTTGTCTGGCTCTCCTGTTTGGTTGTCTGGCTATCTGTCTGGTTGTCTGTCTGTCTGTTTGTCTGTCTGTCTGGTTGTCTGGCTCTCCTGTTTGGTTGTCTGGCTATCTGTCTGGTTGTCTGTCTGTCTGGTTGTCTGTCTGTCTGGTTGTCTGGCTCTCCTGTTTGGTTGTCTGGCTATCTGTCTGTCTGGCTGATTGTCTGGCTGTTTGTCTGGCTGGCTGGCTGGCTGGCTCGTTGTTTTTCTGGCTGTCTAGTTGTCTGTCTGTCCAGGAAAGTAGTACGTCACAAGGTTCTGTAGCTAAGTGCTGAAACCCAATACTATTGGAACCTCTCATACCTTAGAGTGCCATAGAGTGAATTGACCACAGAGACGACTGAGAGTTTCCTGTTTAGAAACTCAGTACACAGCATTTTCCCCTTAATCCCACTTAACTTTGTTCTCTGTCAGTCCAGTTTCCTGGTAAACTCAAGATATACGCAGACTCACTCACTGATGTGTTTAGTATTCCTGTATCGTCGGCGTAGCCAGCAGATTGGTCGACGTAGTGAGCGGCGTAGCGAGCGGACTGGTCTCAGGATACCGGACACGATGACGGTAATGATCATGTATTTGATCATCAAAAAGCCTGTCACGTTTACCCACTTCCCTAGGCATTGATCAGCCCACTCTACATACTAGTCAGCTATGGGAGGGTGAGGTGGGAGGGATGTATTGTGGACTTTATTGTAACAGACAGGGGGGTTAGAAAAGGATCCGGATACTGCAGCCAAGCATGAAGTAAACACTCGTTAACACATGTTGTTATTGATCAGCGCCGGGGCAAGTGGCGCACCGGACACACCGGCACTCCCACACAGCTGGGCCTCTGTCCGACGTTTCAGTGGCTCCTTCAGTTGTGGAGAATTATTTTCTACGAGACACACAAGGTCTCCCCGTTTTGAAACCGGGGGGTGGTGTTTCCGTGAAAAGAGAGCAAAAGTGTATTACTCACAAGATTCCTTGAGTTACTACTCTGACTCCTATTTGCTATGTCCATATGAAGGCAGGGATAACTAAAGCACTGTGTATATGTGATGCATATGATGCAATTCTGCACTGTTAAACTCGTTGTGGGCTGATATCAAATTGTGGCCAGTCTAAGAGATATTATTAAGCCTCCCTGCAAATACTGTGTAAAACTTTTTTGTCATCCCTTGCATTAAACAATTGGACTTACACCAAAATGACTCAGATAGTGGGATCCTGTTTCCCCTTGAACCCTAGCCAGGTCGCTGCTCTGGCAAAGCTCAAGGTGACTCTGGAGCAGTTGTTGGCATGCAGGTGACTGGGTGACAGAGGGTGAGTGATGCCCCTGCATGTCTATCAGCTAGGCTAATGGAGGCCCGCATCACTTGGCCCTCCAGCAGGCGCAGACTGACAGGTGCCAGCCCAGTGCCAACGTCAGCAGCCTGGCTGCCCAGGACAGAGCTAGGGAAAACCAGTTCACTTTACCTTGCTGAAGGATGTCACTAAGAGAACTCTGGTGCTGAGCCCGGTATCGTTTATTATAACGCACTGTGACTCAGTGATTCACTGCAGAGAGGTGAATTATTGCTTGAAAGCCTCAATCACCTGGGAATCTGCAGGCTGCCATAAGCCAACTGTACAGTACTTTGTTGACTACAGGCTTTCTGTACACTAATAACTTCTTCAGCAGTATGTGGGAGTGAGTGTGTTTGATGTCTTGGTTTACAAGGCGAACATCTTAAGATCTTGATAATCAGACGGTTGCCGGTAGGAACAACACTTGAGGTTCTTAAAAGCGAGTTGAGAATGTGTTGTTTCCACCGTAGTTATGTAATACAGTGTGACTCACCTCTATGGAAAGTCTCAGGAACTTCGACTAAATTCTTTGTCACAAATAGACCCAATTCATTGACTCCTGGGTGGCCATTTCAACACAGTATTCGTCTCTATTGAAAATATTTTAAAACCTTTCTAAATCAGATGTTTCACTTCAAGTCACGAACAGCATTTTTCTAGAATAGTGGTTTCCATGTTAGACAGACTGGACGGAAAGTCACAACCAGACCCCTGATTCCTCCAATCCAGGGGTGGCACTTTTTGATCGATCCCCGTTCTCCCAGTTTATGAGATGCAAGGGGGCGGAAGGGAGGATTAGCTTCCCTTAACGACATGTCACCGTATCTGGCCCTGCGTATCGGGTTCTCCTGAGAGACGGAATGGGACCAGCCTGATGAGCTCATGTCTGTTTTAAATGTGTTTTTAATGCGGTGACCAACGACTGGGCCTGGGCCCGACCGGGCTGCTCTCCTCTGCCAGCTCCATATCCAGGGCTCCTGTGATTGAGGGGCCTGTGGTAATGGGTAATGGGACACCGGGTCAATAATTGAGATGCTCTGAGTATGGCCGAGGACCTGACTGGGTCTTTAAGTAAGCGCCCTGTTACCATAGTCCCAAGGAGAACCAGAGAGGAGTAGCAAATGAACAACGGACATTGGGGACAGGGGGCACCTCTTCTTTATACCGTAAGGTTTCCCAAACTAGGTCCTGGGGACTCCAAGGGGGGCATGTTTTAGTTTTAGCCCTAGCACTACACAGCTGATTCAAATAACCAACTAATCATCAAACTTTGTGACTTCACGGCTAATGCCCATCTTAATGTCCTCATCGCGTGGTCCTACTTGTCACGTATACATGTTCGGTCGCAATACACCCAGAGTATTTGTGATGGTGTCTTCTTTTCAAGCTCATCTGGGGTGTCATTAGATGGTACCTCTAGATTCAACAGATGTACAGTACCAGTTAAAAGTTTGGACACACCTACTCATTCAAGGGTTTTTCTTTATTTTTACTCTTTTCTACATTGTAGAATAACATCAAAACGATGAAATTACACATATGGAAACATCACTCTTGTTCTTGGTCAAATAGCCCTTACACAGCCTGGAGGTGTGTTGGGTCATTGTCCTCCTCTGAACAGTTGATGCTGAGATGTGTCTGTTAAGTGAACTCTGTGAAGCATTTAGTTGGGCTGCAATTTCTGAGGCTGGTAACTCTAATAAACTTATCCTCTGCAGCAGAGGTAACTCTGGGTCTTCCTTTCCTGTGGCGGTCCTCATGAGTGCCAGTTTCATCATAGCGCTTGATGGTTTTTATGACTGCACTTGAAATATTCTAGATTGACTGACCTTCATGTCTTAAAGTAATGATGGACTGTCTTTCCTTTTTGCTTATTTGAGCTGTTCTTGCCATAATATGGACATGGTCTTTTACCAAACAGGGCTATCTTCTGTATACCACCCCTACCTTGTCACATCACAACTGATTGGCTCAAACTCATTAAGAAGGAAAGAAATTCCACAAATGAACTTTTAACAAGGCACACCTGTTAATTGAAATGCATTCCAGGTGACTACCTCATGAAGCTGGTTGAGAGAATACCAATAGTGTGCAAAGCTGTCACCAAGGCAAAGGATGGCTGCTTTGAAGAATCTCAAATATAAAATGTATTTTGATTTGTTTAACACTTTTTTTGGGTTACTACATGATCCCATATTGTGTTATTTCATAGTTTTGATGTCTCCACTATTATTCTACAATGTAGAAAATAGTCCAAATAAAGAAAAACCCCTGAATGAGTAGGTTTGTCCAAACTTTTGACAGGTTCTGTATGTGTAGTATAACACCTCACCTGTAGGTGGTAGTTTATAATTAATGGAGCTAAAGGCATTGTGGTAAATCAAACATCCTTTGTCCTTGGCCCATAAAGAAACCTGTTGTTGTCCACACATCATTTTGTGGTGCTACGGTCTACTGCTGTTTATACAGTAATGATTCACACATTTTTATAATAGCTGAGAGACCTAACGGCGAGCTAAGAGACCTGTTGCTGATGAGATAAACAGGTCGGTAATGAAGCCGCACTCCGGGAGATGTCATTTAACAACACCATGATTTACCAGCTGTGGCATAGGGCCAAGAAGAGATGGGTCTGGTTCTCCAAGGCCCAGGACTCCCTGTCCCGTTTTCTGCCCAGCATACCTCTGGCAATACAGAGGTATAAGCTGTTATCAATAGTAAGAGATAGGAGTGAAATCAGGATATGGCAATGGATGAAATAATACATGAAGAGTTCCATTAGGGACTTGAGGTAGAGAGAGAGAGTGTTCCATCAGGAGATAGGGAGAGAGAGTGTTCCATCAGGAGATAGGGAGAGAGAGTGTTCCATCAGGTGATAGGGAGAGAGAGTGTTCCTTCAGGAGATAGGGAGAGAGAATGTTCCTTCAGGAGATAGGGAGAGAGAGTGTTCCATCAGGAGATAGGGAGAGAGAGTGTTCCATCAAGAGATTGGGAGAGAGAGTGTTCCATCAGGAGATAGGGAGAGAGAGTGTTCCATCAAGAGATAGGGAGAGAGAGTGTTCCATCAGGTGATAGGGAGAGAGAGTGTTCCATCAAGAGATAGGGAGAGAGAGTGTTCCATCAAGAGATAGGGAGAGAGAGTGTTCCATCAGGAGATAGGGAGAGAGAGTGTTCCATCAAGAGATAGGGAGAGAGAGTGTTCCATCAGGAGATAGGGAGAGAGAGTGTTCCATCAGGAGATAGGGAGAGAGAGTGTTCCATCAAGAGATAGGGAGAGAGAGTGTTCCATCAGGAGATAGGGAGAGAGAGTGTTCCATCAAGAGATAGGGAGAGAGAGTGTTCCATCAGGAGATAGGGAGAGAGAGTGTTCCATCAAGAGATAGGGAGAGAGAGTGTTCCATCAGGAGATAGGGAGAGAGAGTGTTCCATCAAGAGATAGGGAGAGAGAGTGTTCCATCAGGAGATAGGGAGAAAGAGTGTTCAATCAGGAACAGAGAACTCTCAGTGAAGACTAATCTCACTGTAAAGACAGAGAGTTCTCAGTGAAGACTAATCTCACTGTAAAGACAGAGAGTTCTCAGTGAAGAATAATCTCACTGTAAAGACAGAGAGTTCTCAGTGAAGACTAATCTCACTGTAAAGACAGAGAGCTCTCAGTGAAGACTAATCTCACTGTAAAGACAGAGAGCTCTCAGTGAAGACTAATCTCACTGTAAAGACAGAGAGTTCTCAGTGAAGAATAATCTCACTGTAAAGACAGAGAGCTCTCAGTGAAGACTAATCTCACTGTAAAGACAGAGAGTGTCATGTACTGTCATGTTGTGTCTTGTTTCTGTCCTTTCCCTTCACCCTGTCTCCCTCTGCTGGTCGTTGTTAGGTTACCTTTTCTCCCCCTCTTTTCCCCAGCTGTGCCTTGTCTCCTCCTAACTACCTCGTCACCCCTTTTCCCACCTGTTCCCTTTTTCCCTCTGATTAGTCCTCTATATCTCTCTCTGTTTCTGCTCCTGTCTTTGTCGGATTCTTGTTTGTGTTGTTCATGCCTGAACCAGACTATCGTCATGTTTGCTGCAACCTTGTCCTGTCCTGTCGGAACCTGCCGGTCCATCTGAGCCTACGTTTTGTTTTGTTATTAAAGAAGCTCTGTTTACGTTAATTCGCTTTTGGGTCCTCATTCACGCACCGTAACAGAGAGTTCTCAGTGAAGAATAATCTCACTGTAAAGACAGAGAGTTCTCAGTGAAGACTAATCTCACTGTAAAGACAGAGAGCTCTCAGTGAAGAATAATCTCACTGTAAAGACAGAGAGCTCTCAGTGAAGACTAATCTCACTGTAAAGACAGAGAGTTCTCAGTGAAGACTAACCTCACTGTAAAGTATCGATTACCTTTCCTTTGTTGGTGAATGATTTCTCAGTCGCCAAGAGCTGACCTCGTCGTTAAAGCCCAGGATCACCATGGCAACAGCCTCATTAGGGCTAACGAGCTGATATAACTCATTCTCAATGAGAGCGGAGGAGGGCAGGCGCTTTCAGGACCACATGGGTGACGGGGGGGGGGGGTCAATTTGGATCCGTCCAGCATCCCTGAGCCCGTGGACCCGAGCCAATATGGACAGGAAGCTGGTTTTAATTGGATAATAATGACAGCGTGGTTTACAGTGGAGAGTAAATAACCTCAGACAATTTGGCATTTGCACCTACTTTAGCTAGACTGCTTTTGATTGTGCCACTGTATTGTGGATAAGGCGTTGCCATGGTTATGGAAGCCAGCGGATTCAAGCTACAGTCCGAGCTTTAAGGAGCCTGTGCCCGTGTCACATGATATCAGCAGTGCCTAGGACCACTGTTGCTCCCTCTAACTGGCTAAACTGTCTCATCAACCAATCACAAACATGACACAATGTCCATGTTATATCTGTACACTATGGATGTTTGTCCATGTGTCCTGGATGTACTGTATCTGTGTTAATGGTCTTCATGTTTTGTGTGTGCGTGTGCGTGTGTGTGTGCGCGCGCGTGTGTGTGTACAGTATGTCAGCATTCACACACCGCAGGCGTGGCTCCATGGCGTGGTTATACATCCACGCGGCGGTAATAGCTGTTGCTCGGCGATGGGGGTCGTTCATCACCGTAGGTCTGTCATCAGATACACAGACATGGTGCAGCGGTTTCATGCCTTTCACGGGTAATGTACACATCACATATTTATCTCCCTAAAACATGGACATAAGCAGGCCAGGGGTCCTTTCCTTGTTTATCCACACATCAATACATGGCCTGTGTTTTGGCCCGTATGTTAATTGTGTACATGCAATACATACAGTAGAGTTAGAGTATATAAAGGGATACTTGGTGATTTGTTCATTATTACCACGGCTGCAATTGAGCCAATGTGGTTGTCCACGGGTCAAATTACAGCATGTATTCACTCTCTTGTATTTTCAATTCCGGGTCCCCCAAACTAATCTGAAGTGAATTGTTTGTGGACTTTTTGTGTCTCGTTAGAACAATGTTGCCAGCATTGATATGAAGAAAGCTGAACTTCATCTGGTCCATAGACTGAAAGAACACTGCAGTTTTAATAAACCTGTCAAACTCAAGACTCCTTCATCATCTAATTACATAAACGTTTTACAAAATGGAGAAACTGGGAGTTTGATTAAAAAATCAGTCATGAAGCTATAGCAAGTGTTACAGAGCTCTGCTACATTTTTGTGGAGAGCTGCTACAGGAGAGCTGCTACAGGAGTGCTGCTACAGGAGAGCTGCTACAGGACAGCTGCTACAGGAGAGCAGCTACAGGAGAGCTGCTACATGAGAGCTGCTACAGGAGAGCAGCTACAGGAGACCTGCTACAGGAGAGCTGCTACAGGAGAGCTGCTACAGGGGAGCAGCTACAGGAGAGCTGCTACAGGAGAACTGCTACATGAGAGCTGCTACAGGAGACCTGCTACAGGAGAGCTGCTACAGGAGAGCTGCTACAGGGGAGCAGCTACAGGAGACATGCTACAGGAGAGCTGCTACAGGAGAACTGCTACATGAGAGCAGCTACAGGAGACCTGCTACAGGAGAGCTGCTACAGGAGAGCTGCTACAGGGGAGCAGCTACAGGAGACATGCTACAGGAGAGCTGCTACATGAGAGCTGCTACAGGAGAGCAGCTACAGGAGAACTGCTACAGGAGAGCTGCTACAGGAGAACTGCTACAGGAGAGCTGCTACAGGAGAACTGCTACAGGAGAACTGCTACAGGAGAACTGCTACAGGAGAGCTGCTACAGGAGAGCTGCTACAGGAGAGCAGCTACAGGAGAGCAGCTACAGGATAACTGCTACAGGAGAGCTGCTACAGGAGAGCTGCTACAGGAGAACTGCTACAGGAGAACTGCTACAGGAGAGCTGCTACAGGAGAACTGCTACAGGACAGCTGCTACAGGAGAGCTGCTACAGGACAGCTGCTACAGGAGAGCAGCTACAGGAGAGCTGCTACATGAGAGCTGCTACAGGAGAGCAGCTACAGGAGACCTGCTACAGGAGAGCTGCTACAGGGGAGCAGCTACAGGATACCTGCTACAGGAGAGCTGCTACATGAGAGCTGCTACAGGAGAGCAGCTACAGGAGAACTGCTACAGGAGAGCTGCTACAGGAGAACTGCTACAGGAGAGCTGCTACAGGATAACTGCTACAGGATAACTGCTACAGGAGAACTGCTACAGGAGAGCTGCTACAGGAGAGCTGCTACAGGAGAGCAGCTACAGGATAACTGCTACAGGAGAGCTGCTACAGGAGAGCTGCTACAGGATAACTGCTACAGGATAACTGCTACAGGAGAGCTGCTACAGGAGAACTGCTACAGGAGAGCTGCTACAGGAGAGCTGCTACAGGAGAGGTACTACAGGAGAACTGCTACAGGAGTGCTACAGGAGAGCTGCTACAGGAGAGCTGCTACAGGAGAACTGCTACAGGAGAACTGCTACAGGAGAGCTGCTACAGGAGAACTGCTACAGGAGAGCTGCTACAGGAGAGCTGCTACAGGAGAGCTGCTACAGGAGAACTGCTACAGGAGAGCTGCTACAGGAGAACTGCTACAGGAGAGCAGCTACAGGAGAACTGCTACAGGAGAACTGCTACAGGAGAACTGCTACAGGAGAGCTGCTACAGGAGAGGTACTACAGGAGTGCTGCTACAGGAGAGCTGCTACAGGAGAGGTACTACAGGAGAGCTGCTACAGGACAGGTACTACAGGAGAACTTCTACAGGAGAGGTACTACAGGAGAACTGCTACAGGAGTGCTGCTACAGGAGACCTGCTACAGGAGAGCTGCTACATGAGAGCTGCTACAGGAGAGCAGCTACAGGAGACCTGCTACAGGAGAGCTGCTAAAGGAGAGCTGCTACAGGAGAGCAGCTACAGGATAACTGCTACAGGAGAGCTGCTACAGGAGAACTGCTACAGGAGAGCTGCTACAGGAGAGCTGCTACAAGAGAGGTACTACAGGAGAACTGCTACAGGAGTGCTACAGGAGAGCTGCTACAGGAGAGCTGCTACAGGAGAACTGCTACAGGAGAACTGCTACAGGAGAGCTGCTACAGGAGAACTGCTACAGGAGAGCTGCTACAGGAGAGCTGCTACAGGAGAGCTGCTACAGGAGAGCTGCTACAGGAGAACTGCTACAGGAGAACTGCTACAGGAGAACTGCTACAGGAGAACTGCTACAGGAGAACTGCTACAGGAGAACTGCTACAGGAGAGCTGCTACAGGAGAACTGCTACAGGAGAACTGCTACAGGAGAGCTGCTACAGGAGAACTGCTACAGGAGAGCTGCTACAGGAGAGCTGCTACAGGAGAGCTGCTACAGGAGAACTGCTACAGGAGAGCTGCTACAGGAGAACTGCTACAGGAGAGCAGCTACAGGAGAACTGCTACAGGAGAACTGCTACAGGAGAGCTGCTACAGGAGAGGTACTACAGGAGTGCTGCTACAGGAGAGCTGCTACAGGAGAGGTACTACAGGAGAGCTGCTACAGGACAGGTACTACAGAAGAACTGCTACAGGAGAGGTACTACAGGAGAACTGCTACAGGAGTGCTGCTACAGGAGAACTGCTACAGGAGAGCTGCTACAGGAGAGCTGCTACAGGAGAGCTGCTACAGGAGAACTGCTACAGGAGAACTGCTACAGGAGAACTGCTACAGGAGAACTGCTACAGGAGAGCTGCTACAGGAGAACTGCTACAGGAGAACTGCTACAGGAGAGCTGCTACAGGAGAACTGCTACAGGAGAGCTGCTACAGGAGAGCTGCTACAGGAGATCTGCTACAGGAGAACTGCTACAGGAGAGCAGCTACAGGAGAACTGCTACAGGAGAACTGCTACAGGAGAACTGCTACAGGAGAGCTGCTACAGGAGAGGTACTACAGGAGTGCTGCTACAGGAGAGCTGCTACAGGAGAGGTACTACAGGAGAGCTGCTACAGGACAGGTACTACAGGAGAACTGCTACAGGAGAGGTACTACAGGAGAACTGCTACAGGAGTGCTGCTACAGGAGAGGTACTACAGGAGAGGTA
Source organism: Oncorhynchus mykiss (assembly GCF_057628025.1). Classification (NCBI taxonomy): domain Eukaryota; kingdom Metazoa; phylum Chordata; class Actinopteri; order Salmoniformes; family Salmonidae; genus Oncorhynchus; species Oncorhynchus mykiss. Next base: position 8,494,873 of record NC_143032.1, read on the forward strand.
CTACAGGAGTGCTGCTACAGGAGAGCTGCTACAGGAGAGGTACTACAGGAGAGCTGCAACAGGAGAGGTACTACAGGAGAGCTGCTACAGGAGAGGTACTACAGGAGAGGTACTACAGGAGAGCTGCTACAGGACAGCTGCTACAGGAGAACTGCTACAGGACAGCTGCTACAGGAGAGGTTCTACAGGAGAGCTGCTACAGGAGACCTGCTACAGGAGAGCTGCTACAGGAGAGCTGCTACAGGAGACCTGCTACAGGAGAGCTGCTACAGGAGAGGTACTACAGGAGACCTGCTACAGGAGAGCTGCTACAGGAGAGCTGCTACAGGAGAGCTGCTATGATCTTGCTTTGAAATGTACTAGTGCCCATCCTGACACTTCCTTTGAGAACAGGATATCACCTCTACACATGAGCCCAGCTAATTTACTTGAGGGATGCTCCTGAATGCTGCTCAGTGGTGCTCCCGAGCGCTCCTCAGACATCAGAGAGCCTCTTCAGCAAATACAATTCAGAACTGTTCCACCTAATATCCAAGCAGGGCCAAAATGGAAAGCAGTTTATAATTGGCAGGCAAATTCATTGAGATGCTGTTAAGCTCCAAGTTTTAAGCGTTTTGGAAATAGATTTGAGCTCATTAATTTCAATGTTCGGTTGCTAGGTGCAACAAGGCAGGTTCAACTCTGTCCAAAAAGAGGAGAGGGGAACCATCCTGACATCATTATCAGTTGATTTAATTAAAGATGAAAGAGCTCGCAGCAACACTCTGGCCATTAACAAAGATCCAGATCCTGCTGAATGCAAGCGGACAAGACGACAAATGGCGGGAACTTTGTCGCCGTGGTTACGGCATAAAAAAAGTCCACATCGAGGTTAGGGGAAGGAAATATTATTAAATTTGTTTTGGAAGTTGGAAAGAAGTGAAGATTTGCTTATATTAAAGGAGTTTTGGGGGTTGAGAAAAAGTGGAGATTTGATTTTGTGTGCTGGTTCCTTGATCGTCACGACTTCTGTACTTACCTGTCACATGACATCAGGCTGAGGGCTTCCTGTGATGAAAGCTCTGGGCTGGCCTGCTGCCTCTGGCACTATGTTCATCCCCATAGAACAACCTGGTGCTGCTGAGAATACACACACACACACACACACACACACACACACACACACACACACACACACACACACACACAGATACACACATACAGACACACACACACACACACACACACACACACACACACACACACACACACACACACACACACACACACACACACACACACACACACACACACACACACACACACACACACACACACACAGTCCAGCTGTCCAGCTGTCCAGAAGGCCTCAGGGCAAGTACTGGCTGCCCAAGGCCACTTCTGTATCTGGCCTTAGAGAGGCCACTCTCTAAGGACAGGAGGAGAAGGAGAGGAGGAGAAGGGGAGGAGGAGAAGGGGAGGAGGAGAAGGACAGGAGGAGAAGGAGAGGAGAAGGAGGAGAAGCCAAGGAGGAGAAGGAGAGGATGGGAAGGAGGAGAAGGACAGGAGGAGAAGGAGAGGAGGAGAAGGACAGGAGGAGGAAGAAGGACAGGAGGAGAAGGACAGGAGGAGAAGGGGAGGAGGAGAAGGACAGGAGGAGAAGGAGAGGAGGAGAAGGACAGGAGGAGAAGGAGAGGAGAAGGAGAGTAGGAGAAGGACAGGAGGAGAAGGAGAGGAGGAGAAGGAGAGTAGGAGAAAACAGGAGGAGAAGGAGAGGAGGAGAATGAGAGGAGGAGAATGAGAGGAGGAGAAGGACAGGAGGAGAAGGACAGGAGGAGAAGGGGAGGAGGAGAAGGACAGGAGGAGAAGGACAGGAGGAGAATGAGAGGAGGAGAATGAGGAGAAGGACAGGAGGAGAAGGACAGGAGGAGAAGGACAGGAGGAGAAGGAGAGGAGGAGAAAGACAGGAGGAGAAGGAGAGGAGGAGAAGGACAGGAGGAGACGGAGAGGAGGAGAAGGAGAGGAGGAGGACAGGAGGATAAGGACAGGAGGAGAAGGAGAGGAGGAGAAGGGGAGGAGGAGAAGGACAGGAGGAGAAGGAGAGGAGGAGAAGGACAGGAGGAGAAGGACAGGAGGAGAAGGAGAGGAGGAGAAGGACAGGCGGAGAAGGACAGGAGGAGAAGGACAGGCGGAGAAGGACAGGAGGAGAATCACAGGAGGAGGAAGAAGACAGGAGGAGCAGGACAGGAGGAGCAGGACAGGAGGAGAAGGACAGGAGAAGAAGGAGAGGAGGAGCAGGACAGGAGGAGAAGGACAGGAGGAGAATCACAGGAGGAGAAGGAGAGGAGATACAGTGTATAGTTTTTGAAATGATCTATTGTGGAGTATTTAGATCAAACATTTTTGGGTTATTTTCATGTGTAGTAGATGTTCAGGAAAGGATCCATTCAACACAAGATTATATCCAATCACAGGCTACGATTATATCCAATCACAGGCTACGATTATACCCAATCACAGGCTGCAATTATAGGCTACGTTGAAAAGAATCAACAGTTACTAATTCATGGCTGTGTTATCTCTGTGTGTCTGTGTGTCGACTAAGGAAATTAGCAGTTTATAGCCGTCCTGAGTCCAGCACCACCTAGAGAGGTAATTTATTAAAAACAGGTCATTACTTAAGAGAGAGCTGCACTCATCAAACAGGGCTTAGTATGCTGTCCTGTCCCCCTGTGTTAATTCCATTCCTTTACTTATACTTGTTTGTATTAGGTATATGTTGTGAACCAAGCCATAAGAAGTTATACTTGTTTGATTTAGGTATATGTTGTGAAACTGTTAGATATTGTCGGAGCTAGAAACACAATCATTTCGCTACACCTGCAATAACATCTAACCATGTTTATGTGACCAATAACATTTGATTTTGATGTGTGTGTCTCTCACTCTCTCTCTCTCTCTCTATCTCTCTCTCTCTCTCTCTCTCTCTCTCTCTCTCTCTCTCACCTTTCTCTCTCTCGCTTTCTCGCTCTCACTTTCTCTCTCTCTCTCTCGCTTTCTCGCCTCAAGTGTTTTTTTTAAACAATACAAAGCTTAGCTCTCGAGGAAACAGACAATACAATATGATCGTATCGCCCACTCTCTCTTCCGTTCCATTCCTCTGAGCTGCGTTGGATGCAGGCCAGTCCCCTCACCATGTCCTGCTATTGTCTGACTGTTACCCTCCCAGCTAACGAGGTCCGCTGAGTCCACAGGGCTGCCCGGGGGAACGAGGGCCGCTAATTGGAGCGGAGAGCCCGGTGCTCCCTGCAGTGCCATGCATCAAAGCCCACTGATTCCCTCTAGTCTATAGCTATAAAGCAGCCAGTCGAACTGTATCTCCTCTTTAACTCATTACTGCCCCCCGCCTCCAACAGTCACTCTACAGCCACTCACTCACAAGGAGACAGATCTCGCATCAGCTCACTCTCCCCAACTCCTTGCCTAAAGCATAACATTGAAAATGCAAAACTGAGCTCGGTCTACAAGTAGCTTCATCCAAACCCCTCACCACCTGACCCAGGGTCAGATATATAGCCTCAACTCCCCTAATGGTTACTGTAGGGATTTATTTTGGGGTTGGCTGGTGGTAACCACTTAATGGTTACTATAAGGATGTATTTAGTGGTTTGCTGGTGGTAACCCACTTAATGGTTACAGTAGGGATTTAATGGTTGGCTCATGATAATCTAATCTGATCCTAGATCTTTGGATACGTGCAAAGGAGAGGAGAGGAGAGGAGAGGAGAGGAGAGGAGAGGAGAGGAGAGGAGAGGAGAGGAGAGGAGAGGAGAGGAGGAGAGGGCATGCGGGACTATCAATTACCCAGAAAGAAGAGGAGGGAGAGAGGAATGCTACACAGTCTGGAGACCAGGGACATATCTCAATAGTGTAAAGTGGCTTCCTCCTCCCTGTGTCCTTCCTTAATCCCACTGTACCAATCATACCTATCCTGCCTTCTCTGATTAGTTTCATCATACCTATCCTGCCTTCTCTGATTAGTGCAGATGAAGGAAAGGAGACAAGGACATTTGGGGATGATTATCAAAACAATATCTATCCATAAAAGTAAGGTGCTTACAACCCCAGGATAGTGGGTCAGATTCCCAGGACCACCAAACATAAAATGTACACACACATGACTGTTAGTCACTTTGGTTAAAAGTGTCTACTAAATGGCATATTAATAGCAGTAATCAACTTTAACCTAAAGCAAACAAACCATCAAAACAGGCAATGACTTTCACACCTCTGCCTGTTCTTATCCATAAACCTGTTGTCGCCCAAATCACCGTCCCATTCTGAGCCACTGTAAACCTGACGTGTGTGCTTTAACAAGACTTTCTACGAGCATAACCAACAACCGGCTAGGAACCACCGGCTAGGAACCACTGTGTAAGTGGTTGGGAAGTACCGGTCCAGAAACTGGCTAGGAACCACCGGCTAGGAACCACTGTGTAAGTGGGAAGTACCGGTCCAGAAATGTTTTCCAGAAATGATTCCAAGTCCATATGAGGAAATTGACTCCTATCAGATGTCAAATGCAATCCAATTGAGGTATTCAGTGGATAAGCCAGTGTTGAGAGCCAAGTAATGGCAGTCACTCAACTGAGGGGTCTGGCAGAGAAGTCTCTCTTTCTTCATCTAGCTATATAGTTATCTGTCTCTCTCTCTCTCTCTCTCTCTCTCCCTCTCTCTCTCTCTCTCTCTCTCTATCTCTCCATGTAATTCAATTTGAGCTATTTATCTGTCTCTCTCTCTCTCTCTCTCTCTCTCCCTCTCTCTCTCTCTCTCTCTCTCTATCTCTCCATGTAATTCAATTTGAGCTATTTATCTGTCTCTCTCTCTCTCTCTCTCTCTCTCTCCATATCATTCTATTTGAGCTATTTATCTGTCTCTCTCTCTATCTCTCTATCTCTATCTCTCCATATCCGACATAGAGATATAAGGATATAGGACACAGAGATATAAGGATATAAGACACGGAGATATAAGGATATAGGACACAGAGATATAAGGATATAGGGCACAGAGGTAGAAGGATATAGGACACAGAGATAGAAGGATATAGGACACAGAGATATAAGGATGTAGGACACAGAGATAGGAGGATATAGGACACAGAGATATAAGGATATAGGACACAGAGATATAAGGATGTAGGACACAGAGATAGAAGGATATAGGACACAGAGATAGGAGGATATAGGACACAGAGATAGGAGGATATAGGACACAGAGATAGAAGGATATAGGACACAGAGATATAAGGATGTAGGACACAGAGATATAAGGATATAGGACACAGAGATAGGAGGATATAGGACACAGAGATATAAGGATGTAGGACACAGAGATAGAAGGATATAGGACACAGAGATATAAGGATGTAGGACACAGAGATAGGAGTATATAGGACACAGAGATATAAGGATATAGGACACAGAGATATAAGGATGTAGGACACAGAGATAGGAGGATATAGGACACTGAGATAAAGGATATAGGACACAGATATATAAGGATATAGGCTAGGGCTATGATGGTTGAGCCCCCACATGCTTTAGGAGTTTGTGCGTGTGTGTGTCTGTGTGCGTGTGTGTGTCTGTGTGCGTGTGTGTGTCTGTGTGCGTGTGTGTGGTGTGTCTGTGTGTGTGTGTGTGTCTGTGTGCGTGTGTGTTTCTTCTCTCATCGCTGCTGTGTTTGCACATTGAACAACATGAACGTGTTGAAGTGTGTGTTTTGCAGGATGAAACACCGTCAGTGACACACGTGGCTAGATAATTGGCTTCTGTTATCTGAATGCCAGCATGTACTGGGCGTCCAGTGATGAGCGAACCCTCCATACTCTTGAGGAGAGTAGTGAATGGTGTAATGTGGGTAATGTATTTTGTGGAAGCGTCACTTTCCCCCTTTGAGTGCATTTCCCACTATAAGAAATATGACCTGCCAACATGATGCACACGGGCTGCTGTTGCTACGTGTTGCTATGTGTTGCTATGTTCTTCAAAACTCTAGAGATGTTTTAACCCTGTAGAAATGCACACATTCCTCCCTTTTTCATTTGTGGAGAGGAATTTCGACAATAAGAGTTGTTTGCTCACATACTTCTCTCTGGACTGAGTGTGCATTCTGCTCCGACTGTAAACATTAGCCTGAAGGAATGTCCGCCGGACAGGGAAGAGGAGAGGACACAGGATCATAATGCTAAATCACTGTGGTCAGGAAATGGGTCTCTTTTCCTCCCTCTGGAATCTCTTCTACCCTCTCTCTCAATTCAATTCAATATTAGGGCTTTATTGTCATGGGAAACGTATGTTAACATTGCCAAAGCAAGTGAAGTAGATAATAAACAAAAGTGAAAAAAACAATAAAAATGAACTGTAAACATTACACACAAAAGTTTCAAAAGAATAAAGACGTTTCAAATGTCATATTATGTGCAAAAAGTAAACATAATTATCGGTTGTATTTACAATGGTGTTTGTTCTTCACTGGTTGCCCTTTTCTTGTGGCAACAGGTCACAAATCTTGCTGCTGTGATGACACACTGAGCTATTTCACCCAGTAGATATGGGAGTTGATAGTAAATTGGGTTTGTTACCGAATTCTTTGTGGATCTGTGTAATCTGAGGGAAATGTGTCTCTAATATGGTCATATATTTGGCAGGAGGTTAGGAAGTGTAGCTCAGTTTCCACCTCATTTTGTGGGCAGTGTGCACATTGCATGTTTTCTCTTGAGAGCCAGGTCTACCTATGGCGGCTTTTCTCAATAGCAAGGCAATGCTCACTGAGTCTGTACATAGTCAAAGGTTTCCTTTATTTTGGGTCAGTCACAGTGGTAAGGTATTCTGCCACCATGTAATCTCTGTTAAGGGCTACATAGCATTCTAGTTCGTTTTTTTGTTAAATCTTTCCAATGTGTCAAGTAATTCTCTTTTTGTTTTCTTATGATTTGGTTGGGTCTAATTGTGTTGCTTTCCTGTGGCTCTGTGGGGTGTGTTTGTGTTTGTGAAGAGAGCCCCAGGACCAACTTGCTTAGGGGACTCTTCTCCAGGTCCATCTCTCTGTAGGTGATGGCTTTGTTATGGAAGGTTTGGGAATCGCTTCCTTTTAGGTGGTTGTAGATTTTAACGGCTCTTTTCTGGATTTTGATACTTAGCAGGTATCGACCTAATTCTGCTCTACATGCATTATTTGGTGTTCTACGTTGTACACTGAGGATATTTTTTGCAGAAATCTGCATGCAGAGTCTCAATTTGGTGTTTGTCCCATTTTGTGAATTCTTGATTGGGGAGTAGAACACAGACCTCACAGCCATAAAGGACAAGGGAGTTCTACAACTGATTCAAGTATTTTTTGCCAGATCCTAATTGGTATGTCGAATTTTATATTCCTTTTGCTGGCATAGAAGGCCCTTCCTACCTTGTCTCTCAGATCGTTCACATTTTTGTGGAAGTTACCTGTGGCGCTGATGTTTAGGCCGAGGTATGTATAGTTTTTTGTGTGCTCTAGGGCAACGGTGTCTAGATGGAATTTGTATTTGTGGTCCTTGCAACTGGACCTTTTTTGGAACACCATTATTTTTGTCTTACTGAGATTTACTGCCAGGGTCCAGGTCTTACAGAATCAGTGCAGAAGATCTAGGTGCTGTGGTAGGCCCTCCTTGATTGGGGACAGAAGCACCAGATCATCAGCAAACAGTAGACATTTGACTTCATATTCTAGTAGGGTGAGGCCATGTGCTGTAGACTGTTCTAGTGCCCTCGCCAATTCGTTGATATATATGTTGAAGCGGGTGGGGCTTAAGCTGCATCCCTGTCTCACCCCACAGCCCTGTGTGAAGAAATGTGTGTGTTTTTTGCCAATTTTAACCAGACACTTGTTGTTTGTGTACATGGATTTTATAATGGCGTATTTTTTTCCCCCAACACCACTTTCCATAAATTCGTATAGCGGAACCTCATGCCAAATTGAGTCAAAGGCTTTTTTGAAATCAACAAAGCATGAGAAGACTATGCCTTTGTTTTGGTTTGTTTGGTTGTCAATTAGGGTGTGCAGGGTGAATATGTGGTTTGTCGTACGGTCATTTGGTAAAAAGCCAATTTGACATTTGCTCAGTACATTGTTTTCACTGGGGAAATGTATGAGTCTGCTGTTAATGATAATGCAGAGGATTTTCCTAAGGTTGCTGTTGACGCATATCACACGGTAGTTTTGGGGGTCAAATTTGCATCCACTCTTGTGGATTGGGGTGATCAGTCCTTGGTTCCAAATATTGGGGAAGATGCCAGAGCTGAGGATGATGTTAAAGAGTTTTAAGTATAGCCAATTGGAATTTGTGGTCTGTATATTTTATCATTTCATTTAGGATACCATCAACACCAGAGGCATTTTTGGGTTGGAGGGTTTGTATTTTGTGCTGTAGTTCATTCAAGGTAATTGGAGAATCCAGTGGGTTCTGGTCTTTAATAGTTAATTCTAAGATTTGTATTTGATCATGTATATGTTTTTGCTGTTTGTTCTTTGTTATAGAGCCAAAAAGATTGGAGAAGTGGTTTATCCATACATCTCCGTTTTGGATAGATAACTATTCGTGTTGTTGTTTGTTTAGAGTTTTCCAATTTTCCCAGAAGTGGTTTGATTCTATGGATTCTTCAATTACACTGATTTCTGACATACTGTTCCATCTTTTTCCGTAGTGTATTTCTGTACTGTTTTAGTGATTCACCATAGTGAAGCCGTAGGCTCAGGTTTTCTGGGTCTCTATGTTTTTGGTTGGATAGGTTTCTCAATTTCTTTCTTAGGTTTTTGCTTTCTTCATCAAACCATTTGTAATTGCTGTTAATTTTCTTAGGTTGTCTGCTTGACATTTTAAAATTTGATAGGGAAGCTGTAAGGTTGAATATACTATTTAGATTTTCTCCTGACAAGTTTACACCTTCACTATCACAGTGAAACATTTTGTCCAGGAAATTGTCTAGAAGGAATTGAATTTTTTGTTGCCTAATTGTTTTTTGGTAGATTTCCACACTACTTTCCTTCCATCAAAGCATTTCTTAATATTATTCAGCTCCTTTGGCTTTGATGCCTCATGATTGAGCAAAGCTCTGTTCAAGTAGAGTGTGATTTTGCTGTGATCTGATGTCAGTGGACTGACTGTGAACACTCTAAGAGACTCTGGGTTGAGGTCAGTGATAAAGTGGTCTCCAGTAAGACTGCCAAGAGATGAGCTATAGGCGTACCTACTGTACATGTACATACCCAGCGTCTGACAGAACTGCAGGAGTTTTTGTTGGTTATATTGTCGTAGTTGTGTCTATGGGGGCATATGGGGGAGGATATGCTGTCACCTCCAGGTAGGTGTTTGTCCCACTGTGTGCTGAGGGTGTCAGGTTCTTGTCCAGTTCGGGCATTTAGGTTGGCACAGACTAGTACGTGTCCCTGGGCCTGGAAATTATTGATCTCCCAAACTAGGATGGAGAAGCTGTCATCGTTAAAGTATGGGGATTCTATTGGATATTGATTTATTGGTATTCATTAAAGTATGGGGATTCTATTGGGTATTGATTTATTGGTATTCATTAAAGTATGGGGATTCTATTGGGTATTGGTAGCACACATTAGGACATTTTTCTCTGTTGAGATCATTTCCATATTAATTTTAATAGAGTGGTCTGCTCTATCCCATATTAGTATACGAGTCTCTTGCATGTTTCACGCCTAGTAGTTTAGTGGATGAGACTACCAGCTGTCTGTACCTAGAGGGCGATGTCATGACGTTGTGCTGTTGGGTGAGGTTTATGACCCCCCCCCCCCCCCCCCCCTCCATGAATACCTTCCCCCTTTCCTCTCCACTCTACAGAATGGACTCTTGGAAAGCCCTTTGTTAAAGAGTATGATGTCAGATCAGTTGGTGTCTGGGACATTATATCTGATGATAGGACGACATAAATTGTATCTTGGAATGTCTTCACATTCACATGGAATTGTTGTGCCATTTAAATGTTAAATATGAAACTATTTGTGAAAAGATTAAGTGTAATTTAGCCTCCTAAATAAAAATAATTGTTTCATAGTAAAATGTAGTCCCACTCAGTGGCCAAGCCCAAGTGAACAGACATTGGTTGAGAACTATGATGACCTCAGACCTTGTATATTTCAGCTTTGTGTTCCATAGTGTCTCTCCTACCGTCTCTCTCTCTCTCTCTCTCTCTCTCTCTCTCTCTCACTCTCATCTCTTCTACCCTCTCTCTTTCTCATCTCCTCTACCCTCTCTCTCTCTCTCTCTCTTTCTCTCTCTCTCTCTTTATCTCCATGTCTCACTCTCTCTCATCTCTTCTGCCCTCTCTCTGTCATTCTCTAGAACTGAACCTCTTCCATTCTCTTCCTCCCCTCTCTCTCTCTCTCTCTCTCTCTACCCCCTCTCTCTCTCTCTCTCTCTCTCTATCTCTCTGTCTGTCTCACTCTCTCTCATCTCTTCTGCCCTCTCTCTGTCATTCTCTAGAACTGAGCCTCTTCCATTCTCTTCCTCCCCTCTCTCTCTCTGTACTTCTCTCTCAAACTCTCACTCACACTCTCTCTCTCTCTCTCTCTCTCTCTGTCTCACTCTCTCTCTCATCTCTTCTGCCCTCTCTCTGTCATTCTCTAGAACTGAGCCTCGTCCATTCTCTTCCTCCCCTCTCTCTCTCTCTGTACTTCTCTCTCGAACTCTCACTCACATTCACACACTCTCTCTCTCTCTCTCTCTCTCTGTCTCTCTCTCCATCTCTCCCGCTCTTCAGGACGCAGCAACTATCCGGAGATCCTCTGAAAGTAGCTGCTGAAGGGAGACTCATTGGATAGCCCACCTTCACCACCAAGTCATTACTCCACATGTAAATAACCACGTTAGCCATTACCACCAGCCACAACGACAGATGTCCACTTAGGCTTCGGTGCTTTTACAACGTACTATACCTTCTCCTACTTTAAGTGTAATTCCATGTCTAATATACCATACTGATTGCCTTTAAATGGCCTTTAGATCTGTAGGAGCCGGTCCACGGGGGACACAAGTGTATTACCAGGAATACACATCAATTGTAGACGATAGTGCAGATCTAGCGGGCCACTATGGTTAACTAGCGCGCACCATTAATTGAAATGGTACCAGAGTAGAAAGAAGTGGTCGTTTTTCAGTGAAATAAGTTTTTTTTTCTCTGATGTAAGGCAGTCTGGCTAATAGAAAAGGCTTTCTTTTTCAAAATGAAAACATGTTATTACTCCACAGCTCTCCAACTAATGAGAACTCCTCGATCAAATGCTCTTTGAGTGGTCTGAGAGTGGTGTGGGCATTCAATTAACCCCAGTGGAAAAATGTCAGAGCTCCATAGCTTTAGGCTGAACCAGCTTTGTGTTTTAAGCTCTGGATATGTAGCCTATAATACTGAGAGCCATACACCACTGTAGAGCTTTATCGGGCATTTTAACACATGTACATGTGCACCCTTAGAAAAAAAGGGTTCTTCTGCTTTCCCCACAGGAGAACCCCTTTTGGTTCCAGGTAGAACTCTTTTTGGTTCCAGGTAGAACTCTTTTTGGTTCCAGGTAGAACTATTTTTGGTTCCAGGTAGAACTCTTTTTGGTTCCAGGTAGAACTATTTTTGATTCCAGGTAGAACTCTTTTTGATTCCAGGTAGAACTCTTTTTGATTCCAGGTAGAACTCTTTTTGGTTCCAGGTAGAACTATTTTTGGTTCCAGGTAGAACTATTTTTGATTCCAGGTAGAACTCTTTTTGGTTCCAGGTAGAACTATTTTTGATTCCAGGTAGAACTCTTTTTGATTCCAGGTAGAACTCTTTTTGATTCCAGGTAGAACTCTTTTTGGTTCCAGGTAGAACTCTTTTTGATTCCAGGTAGAACTCTTTTTGATTCCAGGTAGAACTCTTTTTGGTTCCAGGTAGAACTCTTTTTGATTCCAGGTAGAACTCTTTTTGGTTCCAGGTAGAACTATTTTTGATTCCAGGTAGAACTCTTTTTGATTCCAGGTAGAACTCTTTTTGGTTCCAGGTAGAACTCTTTTTGGTTCCAGGTAGAACTCTTTTTGATTCCACATAACCCCTTTTGGATTCCATGTTGAACCTGTTCTGCATGGAACCCTAAAGGGTTCTACCTGGAACCAAATAGGGTTCTCTAAGGGTTTTCATATGGGGACAGCCAAATAACCCTTTTAGGTTCTAGATAGCAGTTTTTGTCAATGATGGTTGTAATGAATGTAGCTCATATCTTGAAAATACATTAGGTTTTTCCATAACTAGACGAAACGTTTAAGGCAATTTAAAGTTTTTCCTTGGTCAGTGGCTTTTTAGTTTAGGTAAAAGACACAGAAATCCAACTTGTTTTGATTACTTTGGGACTAGCTGTGGAAGTCACGGTACTGTAAAACCATACTGTATACTGTAGAAGTCACGGTACTGTAAAAACATACTGTATACTGTAGAAGTCACGGTACTGTAAAATCATACTGTATACTGTAGAAGTCACGGTACTGTAAAAACATACTGTATACTTTAGAAGTCACGGTACTGTAAAAACATACTGTATACTGTAGAAGTCACGGTACTGTAAAACCATACTGTATACTGTAAAAGTCAAGGTACTATAAAAACATACTGTATACTGTAGAAGTCACGGTACTGTAAAAACATACTGTATACTTTAGAAGTCACGGTACTGTAAAACCATACTGTATACTGTAGAAGTTGCAGTACTGTAAAAACATACTGTATACTGTAGAAGTCACGGTACTGTAAAAACATACTGTATACTGTAGAAGTCAAGGTACTGTAAAACCATACTGTACACTGTAGAAGTCGCAGTACTGTAAAAACATACTGTATACTGTAGAAGTCAAGGTACTGTAAAAACATACTGTATACTGTAGAAGTCAAGGTACTGTAAAAACATACTGTATACTGTAGAAGTCGCAGCACTGTAAAAACATACCTGTATACTGTAGAAGTCGCAGTACTGTAAAAACATACTGTATACTGTAGAAGTCAAGGTACTGTAAAAACATACTGTATACTGTAGAAGTCACGGTACTGTAAAAACATACTGTATACTGTAGAAGTCAAGGTACTGTAAAAACATACTGTATACTGTAGAAGTCAAGGTACTGTAAAAACATACTGTATACTGTAGAAGTCACGGTACTGTAAAAACATACTGTATACTGTAGAAGTCACGGTACTGTAAAAATATATTGTGTACTTGCATCTATTTTCTTTTGTGCTAATCTTTTGCAAAAAGAAATTGGCTAGAGCCTTTACTCCCAGGGGGGGTTGACCTTTCTGTGTTGCCGTAGCATTGTGTTCGCTCTGACGTTTAATCTACGGTTGTGACATGTAATCTGTTAATAAAAATGTGTAGACAGCCCAGCTATTGGTCCACTGCAGATGTGTAATCAAGCAGTCTATGAGCTTGTGTGTGGGGACTTGTATTGGCCGTGTGTGGTTACGTGACTAGGTGTGTTTACCATGCAGGTGTGTGTATGGAAGTTCACACACTATGTGAGAATGTGTTTGAACTTTTGTTCGAATGTGTTTGAACTTTTGACGGTGAAGCTCAGACCGGTTTGATCTGGAAGGGCACAGTGAGGAGTGGGATCACAACCCGTTTTTCCACCCTGTCATCCCTCCTGTTTATAGAGCCTGTCATCCCTCTTGTTTATAGATCCTGTCATCCATCCTGTTTATCCACTCTGTCATCCCTCCTGTTTATCCACCCTGTCATCCATCCTGTTTATCCAACCTGTCATCCCTCCTGTTTATAGATCCTGTCATCCCTCCTGTCTATATACCCTGTCATCCCTTCTGTTTATCCAACCTGTCATCCCTCCTGTTTATCCACCCTGTCATCCCTCCTGTTTATAGAACCTGTCATCCCTCCTGTCTATAGACCCTGTCATCCCTCTTGTTTATAGATCCTGTCATCCCTCCTGTTTATAGATCCTGTCATCCCTCCTGTTCATCCACCCTGTCATACCTCCTGTTTATCCACCCTGTCATCCCTCCTGTTTATAGATCCTGTCATCCCTCCTGTTTATCCACCCTGTCATCCCTCCCTTCACGCTTCTATCCCCCCCATCAATAGAACACGAACCCGAGGGCCAAGCTTGAAAACAACGACTGATGCTTAATGGAAGCTTGGGCCAAGGACTCCCTTGATTGAAAGACCACTCCCCGTTAACTCACCCTCACGTGGGAAAGAGATGGACCGAGAGGGAGGGACGGGGACCAATGGAGAATCCATCTGGCACACTGCCCAAAGATAGAGCAATTAACAGAGAGAGAGATAGAGAGTATTACCAGGTTGGGTAGCCCCCTTTTATATGGGTGGTTGGATCTCTATGTTCAATCGATTGACTCTATATGGTGCAAAGGATTGACCCCAAGTCCTTGTGAAATCTTGTCATGCTCTGCCCTCGTGTGTGTGTGTGTGTGTGTGTGTGTGTGTGTGTGTGTGTGTGTGTGTGTGTGTGTGTGTGTGTGTGTGTGTGTGTGTGTGTCTGTGTCTGTGTTTGTGTGTGTGTGTGTGTGTGTGTGTGTGTGTGTGCGTGTGTGTGCGTGTGCGTGTGTAACCTTATATGGTGAGTGTTTGAGTGTGTTTATACAACGAGTGGTTCTAATCCTAGATGCTGATTGGTTAAAACCACATTCCATTTTTGACGTTAAAATGCCTATTTACTCTGTTCCATCTGACTGAGCAATCCACTGTCTCATCAGCCCAGCCAGGCAATTTATAAACTTGATCTCCACTATAAAAAGCATCTTGACGTGATCTTTTCAGTTTGAAGTGATTATGTTAGCTGAGTAGTTGGCTAGTTCATCTGAACAGTGGCCTGGCGAGAGCGCACGTGTTCTATGCCAGGTGAAATGGCACATCATCATCTCATTGCATCAACAACAACAACAAAATCACTAGACAACACATTAAACAAACGCAGCAACTTCGGTTGTTGTTATTCTGGCTGCCCTGTTTGACCTGACCGTGTTAGCCGAAGTTGGCTAGCTAGCAAGCAAGTGATAAGAGCGTTGCCAACCATCATGGTAACTGAACATTTAGAACGAATGACACGATCGCGTCCATAGATTTAGAAGAAAAAGACTTTAACGACTGGGTGGGGACTCTGGTAATTAAACGGATAGAAGGAACGACCAGCCAGCTTGGGTGGCAACCCTAGATTTGTGTCGGGAATATTACTTGTGGAAGGATGAAATAGTACGAATAAATGAATCAAAAATGAAGTTTGAATGAAAATAGGTCAATCTTTATTTGAATATGGTAACCTGTTGTTATGATAATGCCCTCAAAGCCGGTGTTTGGAGGATATATTGGAGCGGTTTGCCGGCCCTATACGGCTTCTCAGGCATTATCACTTAAACAGATCCTTATGACTCAAGGGCTTTGTGCTGATGGAGAACATGACACTGGTGTCCATTCTCAGTGTTCCAGGGTTGGCCGTTTCACCAGAGGGCTGTGGTTATAAGTCGGGCTCTGTTGCCTTAGTAAATGTCAAGGCAAACGTTGACTCATAGCCAATATTACAGCCTGTGTGTTTGGGAGGGTTGTAACCATTTGTGTGTGTGTGTGTGTGTGTGTGTGTGTGTGTGTGTGTGTGTGTGTGTGTGTGTGTGTGTGTGTGTGTGTGTGTGTGTGTGTGTGTGTGTGTGTGTGTGTGTCAGTTTGTACCAAAGTTGAAGATTTCATTATTAGAGGATATATGAGATGTTCAATGTCTCTCTTTTTGAGGAATCCTCCTTCTGTGATGCTTCTGTCATTTCCCAGAGCAACAAAGAACCTCACTCTGTCTGAGGAATGATTGAGACTTGAACGTGTTTTATTCCCTCAGGGAGCTGCGTTTCAGGTAGAACATAGTGAGACCTGTCAGCACAATTGAGAATGTAATGTGTGAACTCTTTTGGCAGTATAGTCTTACTTGTGGCACAACATGGCTGCATTTGTTACATCAAAGCTAGAAGGTGACTGTTCTGTGAATTCTTTGACATTTGTTACATCACAGCTAGAAAGAAGGTGACTGTTCTGTGAATGCTTTGACATGTGTTAAATCACAGCTAGAAGGTGACAGTTCTGTGAATACTTTGACATGTGTTAAATCACAGCTAGAAGGTGACTGTTCTGTGAACACTTTTCAATGAGTTAAATCACAGCTTGAAGGTTACTTATTTGAATACTTTTACATTGTGATCTTGAGCACAGCTTCACTTGAGCATTTTTTTTGCAGTAGCTTAATCCTTATGTGACTGTGTTCTTGGTTGATCTAGGTCTTCAGTAAGATAGAAGATGTCAGTTTTGATAAGCAGTGACAATCTAATACACCATTTTACGTGTTGTACAACTCCTGTATTGTATATTGACTTCTGGCCCACACAGTTTTGCACAGACTCACCTACTGTACGAGTCCGTATTCGTGGCTGGCTATGCCGCTGTTTGTTGGGGCTTTGAGAAACATGCTGTACACCACAACCATCTGACCTGATCCAATTACACTAGTTGGCCACAAGAGGGCGATGGTGTCCTTGGAAATACAACAGTGTACCACTTTGACGTATGTCCAAAGAAACAAAAATAAATAAATCCAAAAGATTCGTGATCAATGTTAAATGTGATTCCGCCTCTACGTTTAACATTGATTATGGAGATTTACAAGACACAAAGCCTCAGAATCTCTCTCTAACGTAATGCAGCTCAATCTTCTCTCCACAACGGTGTCACATTCCCTTACTCTGTCACACCTCAGAGTCTCTCTAATGTCATGTAAGCCTAATTTTCTCTGTCCTTTCCTCTTCATGCTCTTTTCTCATGAAAACAAGTTCTTCAGTTTGTCTCTGGCCACAGCTCAGAGATGCTATCATCACTAATCCCCTGATGAGCCATCAGTTAGTTACCTGAAAGTCTTTCATCAGTCATCTGACAGTCTTTCATCAGTTACCTGACAGTCTTTCATACGTTCCCTGACCGTCTTTCATCAGTTCCCTGACAGTCTTTCATCAGTTCCCTGACAGTCTTTCATCAGTTCCATGACAGTCTTTCATCAGTCATCTGACAGTCTTTCATCAGTTCCCTGACAGTCTTTCATCAGTTACCTGACAGTCTTTCATCAGTCATCTGACAGTCTTTCATCAGTTCCCTGACAGTCTTTCATCAGTCATCTGACAGTCTTTCATCAGTTCCCTGGCAGTCTTTCATCAGTTCCCTGACAGTCTTTCATCAGTCACCTGACAGTCTTTCATCAGTTCCCTGACAGTCTTTCATCAGTTCCCTGACAGTCTTTCATCAGTCATCTGACAGTCTTTCATCAGTCATCTGACAGTCTTTCATCAGTTCCCTGACAGTCTTTCATCAGTTACCTGACAGTCTTTCATCAGTCATCTGACAGTCTTTCATCAGTTCCCTGACAGTCTTTCATCAGTCATCTGACAGTCTTTCATCAGTTCCCTGACAGTCTTTCATCAGTTCCCTGACAGTCTTTCATCAGTTCCCTGACAGTCTTTCATCAGTCATCTAACAGTCTTTCATCAGTCATCTGACAGTCCTTCATCAGTTAATGATGTACATTTTCAACACTGATATGTTCTTCTACTTCTAAACTCCATCACCCATTCAGAGCCCAATAAAACATCATCACCATCACGCTCCATCTTGAAATCCCAGAGCTCAGCGCTGCCCCTTAACCCCCTGCATAGGAAGGAAAGGAATGTCTCGCTTAATCTGTTTTCCAAAAAGGCCCTAATTCTACACATCACGGGGTGAGGAGAGATGGCCATTTCTTTTTGGGACAGGGGAAAACGGGTTGGTAAGGGTTACCTTGGGGCGGCCTAATTGATGTTTATAGTTCTCTAATCCCCTTTTATCCCTTGTAAACTTCCCTATAACGTTTCTGGGATTATCTGCTTTGTACTATTACAGATGTGGGACCCGATCGGGGAGGTTTTCCAATGCCTCACTAAGAGGCACTGGTTGGTAGATCAACAAAAAAAACAGACACTGAATATCCCTTTGAGCATGGTGAAATGTTTAATTAGGCTTTGGATGCTGTATCAATACACCCAGTCAATACAAAGATTCCTCTCCTAACTCAGTTGCCAGAGAGGAAGGAAACCATTCAGGGATATCAACATGAGGCGAGAAAACTGAGAAGGAACTGAGGAGAAAACTGATGATGGGTCAACAACATTGTTACTCCAAAATACTAACCGGAGACAACGATAAACAGCTTCCTCTGTGAAAAGAAGGTTGTACAGAGATAAGAATGCATTCCAGAACATGCATCCTGTTTACAACAAGACACTAAAGTAATATTGCAGAAAAGGGAATTCCCTTTTTGTCTTTAATACAGAGTTATCTTCGGGGCAAATCCAACACAACACGTATTGAATATTTATCTACTTAAGATATACTAGTGTAAAAAATATATATATATATATATTTCACTTTGACATTACAGAGTATTTTGTGTAGAGTGTTGACAGGAAATGACCATTAAATCCATTATAATCCCACTTTGTAACACAACAAAATGTGGGAAAAGTCAAGGGGTGTGAATACCTTTTGAAGGCACTGTACATGTCTATGTTTCACCCCCCAAGTGTTGTAATGTTTATGAAGGGACTTGAATTATGACAATGCAGGTTGTCATAACTGAGAACGTGTAATGAATTGAAGTCAAATCCTCTTCCCGTTGATTTTTTTAAAATCCTGTGTGTGTGTCACGTGTGCTCCCTCTCCAGCCTCTAGGTCACCAGGCTGTTGATTATTGCTCACACCTGTCACCAGCGTCTCTTGACACTCACCTGGACTCCATCACCTCCTTGATTACCTGCCATATTTATGTCCCTCCCTTTTGTTCCTTCCCCAGGCGTTATTGTTTCATGTCGGTGTGCTGTTATTGTTTCATGTCGGTGTGCTGTTATTGTTTCATGTCGGTGTGCTGTTATTGTTTCATGTCGGTGTGCTGTTATTGTTTCATGTCGGTGTGCTGTTATTGTTTCATGTCGGTGTGCTGTTAGTGTTTCATGTCGGTGTGCTGTTAGTGTTTCATGTCGGTGTGCTGTTAGTGTTTCATGTCGGTGTGCTGTTAGTGTTTCATGTCGGTGTGCTGTTAGTGTTTCATGTCGGTGTGCTGTTAGTGTTTCATGTCGGTGTGCTGTTAGTGTTTCATGTCGGTGTGCTGTTAGTGTGTCATGTCGGTGTGCTGTTAGTGTTTCATGTCGGTGTGCTGTTAGTGTTTCATGTCGGTGTGCTGTTAGTGTTTCATGTCGGTGTGCTGTTAGTGTTTCATGTCGGTGTGCTGTTAGTGTTTCATGTCGGTGTGCTGTTATTGTTTCATGTCGGTGTGCTGTTAGTGTTTCATGTCGGTGTGCTGTTAGTGTTTCATGTTGGTGTGCTGTTAGTGTTTCATGTCGGTGTGCTGTTAGTGTGTCATGTCGGTGTGCTGTTAGTGTTTCATGTCGGTGTGCTGTTAGTGTTTCATGTCGGTGTGCTGTTAGTGTGCTGTTAGTGTTTCATGTCGGTGTGCTGTTAGTGTGTCATGTCGGTGTGCTGTTAGTGTTTCATGTCGGTGTGCTGTTAGTGTGCTGTTAGTGTTTCATGTCGGTGTGCTGTTAGTGTGTCATGTCGGTGTGCTGTTAGTGTTTCATGTCGGTGTGCTGTTAGTGTTTCATGTCGGTGTGCTGTTAGTGTTTCATGTCGGTGTGCTGTTAGTGTTTCATGTCGGTGTGCTGTTAGTGTTTCATGTCGGTGTGCTGTTAGTGTTTCATGTCGGTGTGCTGTTAGTGTTTCATGTTTGTTCATTTATTAAATGTTTTCTCTCTCTCTCAGCGTACATTGTTACTGTGTGTGTGTTTTCCTGAGCGTAGCCTGTATGTGTGGGATTTGACTGTGTGTGTGTTTTCCTGAGCGTAGCCTGTATGTGTGGGATTTGACTGTGTGTGTGTTGGCGTGTGCGTGCCTGGCCAAGCACATGTGCGTTTTTGTCAGAGAGAGAGGTGTTGAACACTGACATCATTTCAGTTAGTTGAATTCCATTTCGTTCAGTTTCTCTGGAGATAAATAAAAACTGCAGTGTGGACTGTATGGGCTGTATGGACTGTATGGACTGCATGGACTGCATGGACTGTATGGACTGTATGGGCTGTATGGACTGTATGGACCAGGAAAATAGGAAGTTTTTTAAGCACTCCTAGATTACTTTGACATTTCATAATAAATGAATGGAATATTAATGACATTGTCCCACCTTGTATCAAATGGTGCTAAGACAATAGCACGAGATACAGCACATTGTAATGAGTAAGTACGGCACAAAGGCAGTTACACACAGTCCACCATCACCATAGCATCCACAGACCTGTGCAGGTTTATATGTTGGTATGATACTGTCACGTTCGTCATAAGGAGGAGACCAAGGCACAACGTGATAAGAATACGTTCTTATTTTATTACACAAAGAACACTAAACAAAACGTGCCGCTAATAGACACGCGTGCTGACAGGCAACTACACATAGACAATAACCCACAAAACCAACATGGAAAATGGCAACCTAAATAGGATCCTCAATCAGAGACAATGATAAACAGCTGCCTCTGATTGGGAACCAATTCAGGCCACCATAGACCTACATTTACCTAGACAATACCCAAACCCCATAGATATACAAAAAACCCTAGACAGGGTAAAAACACACATACCCACCCTCGTCACACCCTGACCTGACCAAAATAATACAGAAAACATAGATAACTAAGGTCAGGGCGTGACAGATACAGTCTGTCACTTCATGATGGGTCGACTTTGTGATCATATTACCTTATTTGGGCATGAGGAAGGATAAACATATTAATTGTCTGTCTAAATCTACATCGGATTGTTAAGAGCATTGGTGAACACAGCACACACTCATACACACACTCTCTCACACACACACACACACATTCACTCTCACACACACACACATCGAGGGTGAGAGCCAGATGGTGGGTGTGAGGTGACCTGTAAACCGCATACAGTTTTCACTTGTCTGTGTGGGGATTACGGAGCGGTCCAATCCCCTCCATGGGCCACTCTCCTGTGGTGTGATGGCTCAGAGATCAATGACGGCTGGGCGCTAGACTGAACACTCACTCGCGTGTCCACAACCCAGTACTGTATAGTTTGCAGAGGCTGTCGCCAACCTAGCTAACCCTGTATGTCAACGCCAACCCAGCGCCAGTCACTGACTACATACCCAGGTGAGGGTAAGGACATGGGGCGGGGCAAGGCAGAGCTAGGATAGGGTTAAGAAGAAGGGAACATTTGACTTGAAGGTGCCCTGTAAGTTTTGAGAAGGAGCGTTTTGTGTGTACTGTAGTCATGTTGAATGGTGTGTCTTTTGGGTGGGGTAATCAGTTACAACCTTGTTGATTCTTTAAAAAAAATGTTAATTCGTCAAAACAAAATGGATTCCTGCTTTCTAATGACAGGGTCACTGCTGAGCTGCTTAAACTATAGTACTGAAATATACACAGGGTCACTGCTGAGCTGATTAAACTACAGTACTGAAATATACACAGGGTCACTGCTGAGCTGATTAAACTACAGTACTGAAATATACACAGGGTCACTGCTGAGCTGATTAAACTACAGTACTGAAATATCCCCAGGGTCACTGCTGAGCTGCTTAAACTACAGTACTGAAATATACACAGGGTCACTGCTGAGCTGCTTAAACTACAGTACTGAAATATACACAGGGTCACTGCTGAGCTGATTAAACTACAGTACTGAAATATCCCCAGGGTCACTGCTGAGCTGCTTAAACTATAGTACTGAAATATACACAGGGTCACTGCTGAGCTGATTAAACTACAGTACTGAAATATACACAGGGTCACTGCTGAGCTGATTAAACTACAGTACTGAAATATACACAGGGTCACTGCTGAGCTGCTTAATCTACAGTACTGAAATATACACAGGGTCACTGCTGAGCTGATTAAACTACAGTACTGAAATATCCCCAGGGTCACTGCTGAGCTGCTTAAACTATAGTACTGAAATATACACAGGGTCACTGCTGAGCTGCTTAAACTATAGTACTGAAATATCCCCAGGGTCACTGCTGAGCTGATTAAACTATAGTACTGAAATATACACAGGGTCACTGCTGAGCTGCTTAATCTACAGTACTGAAATATACACAGGGTCACTGCTGAGCTGATTAAACTACAGTACTGAAATATACACAGGGTCACTGCTGAGCTGATTAAACTACAGTACTGAAATATCCCCAGGGTCACTGCTGAGCTGCTTAATCTACAGTACTGAAATATACACAGGGTCACTGCTGAGCTGATTAAACTACAGTACTGAAATATCCCCAGGGTCACTGCTGAGCTGCTTAATCTACAGTACTGAAATATACACAGGGTCACTGCTGAGCTGATTAAACTACAGTACTGAAATATACACAGGGTCACTGCTGAGCTGCTTAATCTACAGTACTGAAATATACACAGGGTCACTGCTGAGCTGATTAAACTACAGTACTGAAATATACACAGGGTCACTGCTGAGCTGCTTAATCTACAGTACTGAAATATACACAGGGTCACTGCTGAGCTGCTTAATCTACAGTACTGAAATATACACAGGGTCACTGCTGAGCTGATTAAACTACAGTACTGAAATATACACAGGGTCACTGCTGAGCTGATTAAACTACAGTACTGAAATATACACAGGGTCACTGCTGAGCTGCTTAATCTACAGTACTGAAATATCCCCAGGGTCACTGCTGAGCTGCTTAATCTACAGTACTGAAATATCCCCAGGGTCACTGCTGAGCTGCTTAATCTACAGTACTGAAATATCCCCAGGGTCACTGCTGAGCTGATTAAACTATAGTACTGAAATATACACAGGCTCACTGCTGAGCTGATTAAACTACAGTACTGAAATATACACAGGGTCACTGCTGAGCTGCTTAATCTACAGTACTGAAATATACCCAGGGTCACTGCTGAGCTGATTAAACTACAGTACTGAAATATACACAGGGTCACTGCTGAGCTGCTTAATCTACAGTACTGAAATATCCCCAGGGTCACTGCTGAGCTGATTAAACTACAGTACTGAAATATCCCCAGGGTCACTGCTGAGCTGCTTAATCTACAGTACTGAAATATACACAGGGTCACTGCTGAGCTGATTAAACTACAGTACTGAAATATACACAGGGTCACTGCTGAGCTGATTAAACTACAGTACTGAAATATACACAGGGTCACTGCTGAGCTGATTAAACTATAGTACTGAAATATACACAGGGTCACTGCTGAGCTGCTTAAACTATAGTACTGAAATATACACAGGGTCACTGCTGAGCTGCTTAATCTACAGTACTGAAATATCCCCAGGGTCACTGCTGAGCTGATTAAACTACAGTACTGAAATATACACAGGGTCACTGCTGAGCTGATTAAACTACAGTACTGAAATATACACAGGGTCACTGCTGAGCTGCTTAATCTACAGTACTGAAATATACACAGGGTCACTGCTGAGCTGATTAAACTACAGTACTGAAATATACACAGGGTCACTGCTGAGCTGCTTAAACTATAGTACTGAAATATACACAGGGTCACTGCTGAGCTGATTAAACTACAGTACTGAAATATACACAGGGTCACTGCTGACATTCAAAATAGGAGTTAAAGCACAATCAACACGTTTGCTTTTCATTCAATTCAACTCTACCAAAAGTTATACCATTAAACCTTACTGAAGCAGTCATTTTTAATTAATTCCTAGTTAAACAGTCATTGTTTGCGCAACTACTGAAAGACTCATTGTATTCATTCCTACTGAAAACGCCATTTTATTAATTCCTACTGAAATAGTCATTGTATTCAACCCTACTGAAATAGTCATTGTATTCGAGTCTACTGAAACAGTCATTTTATTAATTCCTACTTAAACAGGGCGAATGTCGTGCCTTAGATACCAACACAACAACTCTCATTTCTCTCTCCTCCAATTTCTCCATCAACTTACTGACGGTCTCTGACTCTCTCCGTTCACTCTCCTCCAATTTCTCCATCTTCTTCCAGATTGGCTCTGGCTCACTCCTCAGCTCCGCCGACCACCCTGTGTTCCCCCCCTAAAAAAATAATTTGGGGCTGTTTTTTGGGGCTTTCGTTGTGCCCGCGAACCCCGGCGTTGTCTCTGTCCTCCCTTCTCTCTTTGCGTCTGCTTCCAAGGAAGGCTTTCGTCTCCTGCCATTATTTCCTCCCAAGTCCAGGATGTCTTCTCCTCCTTGATCTCCTCCCAAGTCCAGGATGTCTTCTCCTCCTTGATCTCCTCTCAAGCCCAGGATACCTTCTCCTCCTTGTTCTCCTCCCAAGTCCAGGATATCCTCTCCTCCTTGTTCTTCTCCCAAGCCCAGGATACCTTCTCCTCCTGGGCACGCTGCTTGGTCCTGTTGTTGTGGGATCTTCTGTCACGATCGTCGTAAGAACATTCGGACCAAAGCGCAGCGTGAAATCGGTTCGACATTTTTATTATAAGTGAACCGCACAAAAAAAACAATAAACAATAAACGATACGTGACGCTATGGACAAGATCCCACAAAACACCGTGGGGAAATGGCTGCCTAAATATGATCCCCAATCAGAGACAACGATAAACAGCTAACTCTGATTGTGAACCATACCAGGCCAACATAGAAATAAAACAACCTAGATTACCCACCCTAGTCACACCCCGACCTAGCCAACATAGAGAATAAAAAGGCTCTCTATGGTCAGGGCGTGACACTACTGACACACTCATTGTACTCATTCCTACTGAAAGACTCATTGTATTCATTCCTACTGAAAGACTCATTGTATTCATTCCTACTGAAAGACTCATTGTATTCATTCCTACTGAAAGACTCATTGTATTCATTCCTACTGAAAGACTCATTGTATTCATTCCTACTGAAAGACTCATTGTATTCATTCCTACTGAAAGACTCATTGTATTCATTCCTACTGAAAGACTCATTGTATTCATTCCTACTGAAAGACTCAATAGATTTTCACGCTCTTGTGAAGTGAAATCACTGTGGTTGTCTCAAGGCATTAGGTGGGAATGATGTGCACCAGTGTATTTCTGAATATGTGTGTGTGTGTGTTATTCTGGCAGGTTAGCCTTTCTCGTCATGAATGTTGTTCTGGAGGCAGCCCTGCAGAGTGGTCGCTAGCTGGCACAGCCACAAAGTCATAAAACCTGACTCTAACCTTAAATTAAGATCAAATGTGTTTCCTGAATTTTTACAATAGCCAATTTTGACTTTGCAGCTGGCCTATTTAGCAGGACTCATTTCTCCCTCAAGGACAAGACCCATCCCCAAAAACGCCAGCCTGCATCAGTGTGTGTGTGTGTAGCTCTCTGTGCTTTTGTGCCTACAACCCTCTGTTGGTGTTTGTGTTTCATGTCATCTAATCCCCCCCCCCCTCTCTCTCTCTCGCTCCCCCTCCCTCTCCCTCTCTCTGCCAGGTGTGTGTTTCCTGTGTCTGGTGGATGTGGTGCCGGTGAAGAATGAGGATGGCCTGGTGATCATGTTCATCCTCAACTTTGAAGTCATGTCAGACAACAAACAGCCCAACCAGAACCTCAACCACAAACTTCCCCCTTGGCTCCCCACAGGTAACCAAAACTTCCCCCCTGGCTCCTCACAGGTAACCACAAACGCCCCCCCCCCCTGGCTCTCCACAGGTAACCACAAGCTGCCCCCCCCCCTGGCTCCCCACAGGTAACCACAAACTTCCCCCTTGGCTCCTCACAGGCTGCCCCCCTTAAAATATTGAAAACGGTTGTGTTCAGTGATTGAAGCAAATAAATGCCCGGGCTATTAATTTAAGTTTTACGGTAGTTCAATTAAATGTATTTCTCTCTCTCTCTCTCTCTCTCTCTCTCTCTCTCTCTCTCTCTCCCACCAATACCTACCCCTCTCTCTCTCTCTCTCTCTCTCCCACCAATACCTACCCCCCTCTCTCTCTCTCGCTCTCTCTCCCACCAATACCTACCCCCCCTCTCTCTCTCTCTCCCACTAATACCTACCCCCCTCTCTCTCTCTCTCTGTTTTACTCTTCCTCTCTCGTTTAATTTGCTTCCACCTTCTTCCCTCTTCCTCTTTCTCTAGGCCGGCCACGTGGCTTCAAGCTCCGTCTGCCCTCACGCCGCTCACTCAGCAATAGCAAGGCTTCTCTGGACGACCCGGAGCCTGGGTACCTCCCAGCCCCCAGCCACCCCAGCCACAAGTCCCTGGCTTTGGGAGAGCTGCTCTCTCTGCCTCCCTTACCTCTGGAGCACCAGAGATCCAACAGTGGAAGCAGCAGCACCAGGCCGGACCTGCTGTGGCCCGAGGACCAGCGCACCTTGCTTGGCTCAGAGCCTGCAACTTCCTCGATGCCCCTCGGCCAGTCGTCGCCCCGCATCACCCTCCGGATGTTTAACCCAGATGCCTCGGTGTCCAACTGCAGCCTGTCACACAGCCGCTCCCGCGAGAGCTTCCACAGCTTACGGCGGGCGTCGTCGGTGGATGACATCGAGGCCATGCGGCCTCCGTCGTGTCGGAAGTACAGCACGGTCGGGCCCATCCACAACAGCACAGGTGGGTGAGGAGGGCAGGGGGAGGGGGAGGGGGAGGGGTATATTTCCAAATGGAATTGCACCTTGAGAAAGAAAATACACACCACCTCCTTGCCTGTATTTGAGCTGGATACCAAACACACAGGGGTAAACACACAGGGATACCAAACACACAGGGGTAAACACACAGGGGTAAACACACAGGGATACCAAACACACAGGGGTAAAGACACAGGGGTAAACACACAGGGATACCAAACACACAGGGGTAAACACACAGGGGTAAACACACAGGGATACCAAACACACAGGGGTAAACACACAGGGGTAAACACACAGGGATACCAAACACACAGGGGTAAACACACAGGGATGCCAAACACACAGGGATACCAAACACACAGGGATACCAAACACACAGGGGTAAACACACAGGGGTAAACACACAGGGATACCAAACACACAGGGATACCAAACACACAGGGATACCAAACACACAGGGGTAAACACACAGGGGTAAACACACAGGGGTAAACACACAGGGGTAAACACACAGGGATACCAAACACACAGGGGTAAACACACAGGGGTAAACAGTGCAGTAGGAACTAGGAATCTGTATGTTGTAGTATCTATTAGCACCTACTTCCTTGGTATTTTAGAAGGTTTGAAATACATTAAAGACCCCTATATGTCCTGGTGGTACAGTATTTAACCACACGTTTTATTATGCTCCCATACTGTATGGTAGGGGTGTGGCCCACTACATCTATCTGTATGGTAGGGGTGTGGCCCACTACATCTATCTGTATGGTAGGGGTGTGGCCCACTACATCTATCTGTATGGTAGGGGTGTGGCCCACTACATCTATCTGTATGGTAGGGGTGTGGCCCACTACATCTATCTGTATGGTAGGGGTGTGGCCCACTACATCTAACTGTATGGTAGGGGTGTGGCCCACTACATCTAACTGTATGGTAGGGGTGTGGCCCACTACATCTATCTGTATGGTAGGGGTGTGGCCCACTACATCTATCTGTATGGTAGGGGTGTGGCCCACTACATCTATCTGTATGGTAGGGCTGTATGAGGTGGCCCACTAAATCTATCTGTATGGTAGGGCTGTATGAGGTGGCCCACTACATCTATCTGTATGGTAGGGGTGTGGCCCACTACATCTATCTGTATGGTAGGGGTGTGGCCCACTACATCTATCTGTATGGTAGGGCTGTATGAGGTGGCCCGTTAAATCTATCTGTATGGTAGGGCTGTATGAGGTGGCCCACTAAATCTATCTGTATGGTAGGGCTGTATGAGGTGGCCCACTAAATCTATCTGTATGGTAGGGGTGTATGAGGTGGCCCACTAAATCTATCTGTATGGTAGGGGTGAGTGGTGTGGCCCACTAAATCTATCTGTATTGTAGGGTTGTATGAGCTGGTCCACTAAATCTACAGTGCCTTGCGAAAGTATTCGGCCCCCTTGAACTTAGCGACCTTTTGCCACATTTCAGGCTTCAAACATAAAGATATAAAACTGTATTTTTTTGTGAAGAATCAACAACAAGTGGGACACAATCATGAAGTGGAATGACATTTATTGTATATTTCAAACTTTTTTAACAAACAAAAACTGAAAAATTGGGCGTGCAAAATTATTCAGCCCCTTTACTTTCAGTGCAGCAAACTCTCTCCAGAAGTTCAGTGAGGATCTCTGAATGATCCAATGTTGACCTAAATGACAAATGATGATAAATACAATCCACCTGTGTGTAATCAAGTCTCCGTATAAATGCACCTGCACTGTGATAGTCTCAGAGGTCCTTTAAAAGCGCAGAGAGCATCATGAAGAACAAGGAACACACCAGGCAGGTCCGAGATACTGTTGTGAAGAAGTTTAAAGCCGGATTTGGATAGAAAAAGATTTCCCAAGCTTTAAACATCCCAAGGAGCACTGTGCAAGCGATAATATTGAAATGGAAGGAGTATCAGACCACTGCAAATCTACCAAGACCTGGCCGTCCCTCTAAACTTTCAGTTCATACAAGGAGAAGACTGATCAGAGATGCAGCCAAGAGGCCCATGATCACTCTGGATGAACTGCAGAGATCTACAGCTGAGGTGGGAGACTCTGTCCATAGGACAACAATCAGTCATATATTGCACAAATCTGGCCTTTATGGAAGAGTGGCAAGAAGAAAGCCATTTCTTAAAGATATCCATAAAAAGTGTTGTTTAAAGTTTGCCACAAGCCACCTGGGAGACACACCAAACGTGGAAGAAGGTGCTCTGGTCAGATGAAACCAAAATTGAACTTTTTGGCAACAATGCAAAACGTTATGTTTGGCGTAAAAGCAACACAGCTCATCACCCTGAACACACCATGCCCACTGTCAAACATGGTGGTGGCAGCATCATGGTTTGGGACTGCTTTTCTTCAGCAGGGACAGGGAAGATGGTTAAAATTGATGGGAAGATGGATGGAGCCAAATACAGGACCATTCTGGAAGAAAACCTGATGGAGTCTGCAAAAGACCTGAGACTGGGACGGAGATTTGTCTTCCAACAAGACAATGATCCAAAACATAAAGCAAAATCTACAATGGAATGGTTCAAAAATAAACATATCCAGGTGTTAGAATGGCCAAGTCAAAGTCCAGACCTGAATCCAATCGAGAATCTGTGGAAAGAACTGAAAACTGCTGTTCACAAATGCTCTCCATCCAACCTCACTGAGCTCGAGCTGTTTTGCAAGGAGGAATGGGAAAAAATGTCAGTCTCTCGATGTGCAAAACTGATAGGGACATACCCCAAGCGACTTACAGCTGTAATCGCAGCAAAAGGTGGCGCTACAAAGTATTAACTTAAGGGGGCTGAATAATTTTGCACGCCCAATTTTTCAGTTTTTGATTTGTTAAAAAAGTTTGAAATATCCAATAAATGTCGTTCCACTTCATGCTTGTGTCCCACTTGTTGTTGATTCTTCACAAAAAAATACAGTTTTATGTCTTTATGTTTGAAGCCTGAAATGTGGCAAAAGGTTGCAAAGTTCAAGGGGGGCGAATACTTCCGCAAGGCACTGTATCTGTATGGTAGGGCTGTATGAGGTGGCCCACTAAATCTATCTGTATGGTAGGGCTGTATGAGGTGGCCCACTAAATCTATCTGTATGGTAGGGCTGTATGAGGTGGCCCACTAAATCTATCTGTATGGTAGGGGTGAGTGGTGTGGCCCACTAAATGTATCTGTATGGTAGGGCTGTATGAGGTGGCCCACTAAATCTATCTGTATGGTAGGGCTGTATGAGGTGGCCCACTAAATCTATCTGTATGGTAGGGCTGTATGAGGTGGCCCACTAAATCTATCTGTATGGTAGGGCTGTATGAGGTAGCCCACTAAATCTATCTGTATGGTAGGGCTGTATGAGGTGGCCCACTAAATCTATCTGTATGGTAGGGCTGTATGAGGTGGCCCACTAAATGTATCTGTATGGTAGGGCTGTATGAGGTAGCCCACTAAATCTATCTGTATGGTAGGGCTGTATGAGGTGGCCCACTAAATGTATCTGTATGGTAGGGGTGAGTGGTGTGGCCTACTACTTCTAATGATATCATATAGTGTTTGAACACAGGTGTGGTCCTAGTGGTCTGGACAGTCCTCTGACAGTGTGTTCTTTCAGGGGCGGTGAACAACAAGTCCAACATCCTCAACTCCACGTCGGACTCAGACCTCATGCGTTACCGTACCATCAGTAAAATCCCTCAGATCACCCTGAACTTCGTGGACTTCAGGGCGGACCCCCTCATCGCGCTGCCCGGGGGGGACATGGACATCATAGCCCCTTGCAAGCTCATCGACCGCACACACCACGTCACCGAGAAAGTCACTCAGGTAAGAGGGCCATCTGTGTGTGTGTGTGTGTGTGTTCGGTGTGTGTAAGCCAGGTGTGTCTGTGGAGTACGGGTGGGAGTGGTATATATTAGAGTCCTGTGTCAGGTCGGATACCCACGGTTACCTGCGCCTGAGCTGCAAAAAAATCAGCTGGCGGGTTGGAAACATTTTAAATCAGGATAAAAACATAAATGCACAAATTCAGGAGCTTGTTGGGTCGCATTGTGTTGACAGTGACATTCAGTGAGCAGGAAGGTAGACGTGGTTCCCTCTTATCCAAATGTCAAACAGACAAATTAATGAATGCAGGATATCGGCTCTCGGGAACAATTCTATGCAAGTGGGTCCTGACCCGCTCAGGAATCTAGTATGTACGAATAGGGTGGTAGGTGAGGTAGAGGTGTGGTGGGTGATGTGGGGGAGGTAGGGGTGTGGAAGGTCTGAGTTAGTGGTGTGGCAGGGGTGAGGGACGGGGGAGGTGGGTGTGGTAGGGGTGAGGTAGGTGAGGTAGAGGTGTGGTTGGTGAGGTAGAGGTGTAGTGGGTGAGGTAGAGGTAGAGGTGTGGTGGGTGATGTGGGGGAGGTAGGGCTATGGAAGGGGTGAGGTAGGGTGTGTTAGGGGCGAGGGACTGGGGAGGTGGTTGTGGGTGTGGTAAGGGTGTGTTAGGGGTGAGGTAGGTGAGGTAGAGGTGTGGTTGGTGAGGTAGAGGTGTAGTGGGTGAGGTAGAGGTGTGGTGGGTGATGTGGGGGAGGTAGGGCTATGGAAGGGGTGAGGTAGGGTGTGGTAGGGGCGAGGGACTGGGGAGGGGGGAGGTGGGTGTGGTAAGGGTGTGTTAGGGGTGAGGTAGGGGATGTAGGGGTGTGGCAGGGGCGAGGGACGGGGGAGGTGGGTGTGGGTGTGGTAAGAGTGAGGTAGGGGAGGTAGGGGTGTGGCAGGGGTGAGGGACGGGGAGGTGGGGGGGTAGGGGTGTGCTAGGGGAATGGTAGAGGTGTGGTGGTGTGCCTATGAACTGCTATAGTTTCCATTATTTCCATTGTCTGTGTTTATACTATGTGACTCTGTGTCTTTACTGAAGGCTGCCATGCATCACCCAGGCTGCGTGAGTCTCATTGGTGGTGGATGAGGTGATTTGCCCTACAAAGCGCAGGATTTAAGTGAAAACGCTCTGCTGATACAATACTGGGGGATTGTTGCTTAAGATGTTGGGTTCCTGTTCTGAGTGAAAGCTTGGTGTTTGCTATGATGGCGTCTTTAGAGGGAGACATAACTGGGTTAGCCTAATCCACTTACCAGTGCTCCTTGTGTGCAGTGAGCCAATGTGTCGCTAATGCCTCAGAGCTAGCTTGATTGAATGAGAAGCGGAGGGATGGGCAGAGATATTGAATGGTGACAGATGATTCTGTCGCCACGGCAATCCCGTGTGTGCGGAAAACACGTTGAATTGAGTTAGGGAAGACGGGAATCTGTATGATGTGAAAGATGGTTTCTTGTTCTCCATTTGGACACCTCTTTTAATTTGCTTGGTTTTGCAAAGATTTGATTTGCTCAGTGATGGGCGTTATAATATGAAGTACAGCTTCCTAAAGACTTCTCTGTGAGGGAGGGGGGGGAGGGACAAGGAAAGACAGGGGAGGATTGAGAGGTGGGCAAGGGAAGACAGAGGAGGATTGAGAGATGAGCAAGGAAAGACAGAGGAGGATTGAGAGGTGAGCAAGGAAAGACAGAGGAGGATTGAGAGGTGGGCAAGGAAAGACAGAGGAGGATTGAGAGGTGAGCAAGGAAAGACAGAGGAGGATTGAGAGGTGAGCAAGGAAAGACAGAGGAGGATTGAGAGGTGAGCAAGGAAAGACAGAGGAGGATTGAGAGGTGAGCAAGGAAAGACAGAGGAGGATTGAGAGGTGGGCAAGGAAAGACAGAGGAGGATTGAGAGGTGAGCAAGGAAAGACAGAGGAGGATTGAGAGGTGGGCAAGGAAAGACAGAGGAGGCTTGAGAGGTGAGCAAGGAAAGACAGAGGAGGATTGAGAGGTGGGCAAGGAAAGACAGTGACAAGGTTACCTTAAACCCACCCTCCTCTCCCTCTCCCTCTCGCTCTCGCTCTCTCCCTCTCCCTCTCCCTCTCCCTCTCTCTCTCCCTTTCTCTCTCCCTCTCCCTCTCCCTCTCCCTCTCCCTCTCCCTCTCTCTCTCCCTCTCTCTCTCCCTTTCTCTCTCCCTCTCCCTCTCCCTCTCCCTCTACCTCTCCCTCTCCCTCTCCCTCTCCCTTTCCCTCTCTCTCTCCCTCTCCCTCTCCCTCTCCCTCTCCCTCTCCCTCTACTTCTCCCTCTCCCTCTCCCTCTACCTCTCCCTCTCTCTCTCTCTCTCCCTCTCCCTCTCCCTCTCCCTCTCTCTCTCCCTCTCCCTCTCCCTCTCCCTCTCCCTCTCCCTCTCCCTCTCGTTCTCTCTCTCACTCTGCCCCACTCTCCCCCCCATCCCCCCCTTCTATATCTTTGCTTTTTAGAAAGGCCTCTGTATTGTATGCTGATATACCACAAGTCAATCATTTCACCAAGCTATCTTGATACATTAATAGCCTCGTTCTTAGAGGCTGCTGTACCCACTGAAATGCTGCTGTGCACACAGTACGTACTATGTTATACCAAAAAACACTACTCAGTCAGGCTGACTTTACAGTAGAGCTCATAAATAGGTAGAGAGGGAGGGGAACCAGTACAGGTGACCGTGCTAGCGGTGATTTAATGAGTTATAAGGCCATGGAGTGTATTATTACTCATAACCTCAAACATCTAGAATGCTTTACCATCTACGGCCTGCAGGTGGCAGCACTCTCCAACGCTACTTCTAACCTCTAACCTCTAACCTCTGACCAGGACGCAGTCCTCTGAAGAGCAGGCAAGAAGATGTAGAAAGAAACAATTCGGTAACACTTCTTTTGAACCTTTTAAGGGGGTGCTTGTTACAGTGTAATAACAACATGTAACTGGTATTAATTTCCGTCTGTAATTACAGAAGTGTAGCAATAAATTATTGCTACCATGTTTGATTCAAATGGGCAGGTTTCCACTAAATTCACCAACTTATTGTTTCGCTTCTTCGTTGCATCCCGATTTCATTAACAACTGTGACAGGTTGGGATCCCTTGTGGATGCATCTGGGTGTCCGAGAGGTTATAGTTTATGCTCAATAGGCTCTAATTACGTACCCATGAGGCACTGCTCAGAATATATCTCCAGTCAACGTTGTTGTTAAATAAAGAGTACCATCTGGTTAAACTGGTTGAGTTTACAAAACAGATCCAACACACCTGTCAGCCCAAATTACACTATTTCAAAGCATTTTTACATGTCATGTTTGCCTAATTACAATGTATCTACTAGTTGTTACACAGGATTTAGCTAGTTAAAAACGGGGCGGCAGGGTAGCCTAGTGGTTAGAGCGTTGGACTAGTAACTGAAAGGTTGCAAGTTCGAATCCCCGAGCTGACAAGGTACAAATCTGTCGTTCTGCCCCTGACCCACTGTTCCTAGGCCGTCATTGAAAATAAGATTTTGTTCTTAACTGACTTGCCTAGTTAAATAAATAATTACAAAAAAATGTTTTAAATGCAGCGCACCTTGAGGGGTTACTTACTAGTAGTTCTAGTGTCCCTAGAAAGTATATTGCCCATCCTGAAACTCTAATCGTCAGCTTCTGATAGGGCGATCCAAGTGATAAGTCAACACACCAGTACGTCGCAGAGGACGTACATGTGACATGTGATATCTGCATAAATACTAGTGACACTCCTCTAGCGGCAGTGCAGTGGAGTACACACACAGAAACACACACACATAGAGAAACACACACACACAGAAACATACACACACTTAAACACACACACATAGAGAAACACACACATATACACACACACAGAAACACACAGTCATGCACAAAACACACACGTACATGATACAATGCTCAAACACTTACCATGACACACACACGTGCATGCAGACATACACACACATACACTGTCTTGCATATCCACACCCCCATGCTATTCACCACCCAACAGAGTGAGGGTCCCATCCCAAGCATCACTTCACCACCCAACAGAGTGAGGGTACCATCCCAAGCATCACTTCACCACCCAACAGAGTGAGGGTCCCATCCCAAGCATCACTTCACCACCCAACAGAGTGAGGGTCCCATCCCAACCAACACTTCACCACCCAACAGAGTGAGGGTCCCATCCCAATCAACACTTCACCACCCAACAGAGTGAGGGTCCCATCCCAAGCATCACTTCACGACCCAACAGAGTGAGGGTCCCATCCCAATCAACACTTCACCACCCAACAGAGTGAGGGTCCCATCCCAAGCATCACTTCACCACCCAACAGAGGGAGGGTCCCACCCCAAGCATCACTTCACCACCCAACAGAGTGAGGGTCCCATCCCAAGCAACACTACACCACCCAACAGAGTGAGGGTCCCATCCCAAGCATCACTTCACCACCCAACAGAGTGAGGGTCCCACCCCAAGCATCACTTCACCACCCAACAGAGTGAGGGTCCCATCCCAAGCATCACTTCACGACCCAACAGAGTGAGGGTCCCATCCCAATCAACACTTCACCACCCAACAGAGTGAGGGTCCCACCCCAAGCATCACTTCACGACCCAACAGAGTGAGGGTCCCATCCCAATCAACACTTCACCACCCAACAGAGTGAGGGTCCCACCCCAAGCATCACTTCACCACCCAACAGAGTGAGGGTCCCATCCCAAGCAACACTACACCACCCAACAGAGTGAGGGTCCCATCCCAAGCATCACTTCACGACCCAACAGAGTGAGGGTCCCATCCCAAGCAACACTACACCACCCAACAGAGTGAGGGTCCCACCCCAAGCATCACTTCACCACCCAACAGAGTGAGGGTCCCACCCCAAGCATCACTTCACCACCCAACAGAGTGAGGGTCCCATCCCAATCATCACTTCACCACCCAACAGAGTGAGGGTCCCACCCCAAGCAACACTACACCACCCAACAGAGTGAGGGTCCCATCCCAAGCAACACTACACCACCCAACAGAGTGAGGGTCCCATCACAAGCAACACTACACCACCCAACAGAGTGAGGGTCCCATCCCAAGCAACACTACACCACCCAACAGAGTGAGGGTCCCATCCCAAGCATCACTTCACCACCCAACAGAGTGAGGGTCCCATCACAAGCAACACTACACCACCCAACAGAGTGAGGGTCCCTTCCCAAGCAACACTACACCACCCAACAGAGTGAGGGTCCCATCCCAAGCATCACTTCACCACCCAACAGAGTGAGGGTCCCATCCCAAGCAACACTACACCACCCAACAGAGTGAGGGTCCCATCCCAAGCATCACTTCACGACCCAACAGAGTGAGGGTCCCATCCCAAGCATCACTTCACGACCCAACAGAGTGAGGGTCCCATCCCAAGCATCACTTCACCACCCAACAGAGTGAGGGTCCCATCCCAAGCATCACTTCACGACCCAACAGAGTGAGGGTCCCATCCCAAGCATCACTTCACCACCCAACAGAGTGAGGGTCCCATCCATCACTTCACCACCCAACAGAGTGAGGGTTCCATTTTAAGCAACACTTCACCACCCAACAGAGTGAGGGTCCCAT
This sequence comes from Oncorhynchus mykiss, assembly GCF_057628025.1. Taxonomy (NCBI): domain Eukaryota; kingdom Metazoa; phylum Chordata; class Actinopteri; order Salmoniformes; family Salmonidae; genus Oncorhynchus; species Oncorhynchus mykiss. The sequence continues at coordinate 8,531,125 of NC_143032.1, forward strand.
CCATCACTTCACCACCCAACAGAGTGAGGGTCCCATCCATCACTTCACCACCCAACAGAGTGAGGGTCCCATCCCAAGCAACACTACACCACCCAACAGAGTGAGGGTCCCATCCCAAGCATCACTTCACGACCCAACAGAGTGAGGGTCCCATCCCAAGCAACACTACACCACCCAACAGAGTGAGGGTCCCACCCCAAGCATCACTTCACCACCCAACAGAGTGAGGGTCCCACCCCAAGCATCACTTCACCACCCAACAGAGTGAGGGTCCCATCCCAATCATCACTTCACCACCCAACAGAGTGAGGGTCCCACCCCAAGCAACACTACACCACCCAACAGAGTGAGGGTCCCATCCCAAGCAACACTACACCACCCAACAGAGTGAGGGTCCCATCACAAGCAACACTACACCACCCAACAGAGTGAGGGTCCCATCCCAAGCAACACTACACCACCCAACAGAGTGAGGGTCCCATCCCAAGCATCACTTCACCACCCAACAGAGTGAGGGTCCCATCACAAGCAACACTACACCACCCAACAGAGTGAGGGTCCCTTCCCAAGCAACACTACACCACCCAACAGAGTGAGGGTCCCATCCCAAGCATCACTTCACCACCCAACAGAGTGAGGGTCCCATCCCAAGCAACACTACACCACCCAACAGAGTGAGGGTCCCATCCCAAGCATCACTTCACGACCCAACAGAGTGAGGGTCCCATCCCAAGCATCACTTCACGACCCAACAGAGTGAGGGTCCCATCCCAAGCATCACTTCACCACCCAACAGAGTGAGGGTCCCATCCCAAGCATCACTTCACGACCCAACAGAGTGAGGGTCCCATCCCAAGCATCACTTCACCACCCAACAGAGTGAGGGTCCCATCCATCACTTCACCACCCAACAGAGTGAGGGTTCCATTTTAAGCAACACTTCACCACCCAACAGAGTGAGGGTCCCATCCATCACTTCACCACCCAACAGAGTGAGGGTCCCATCCATCACTTCACCACCCAACAGAGTGAGGGTCCCATCCATCACTTCACCACCCAACAGAGTCAGGGTCCCATCCATCACTTCACCACCCAACAGAGTGAGGGTCCCATCCATCACTTCACGACCCAACAGAGTGAGGGTCCTAGGAATGGAGAGCCCACACTTCTTCAGCCAACGGGCAAAATGGTAGGAGCAACCTCACAGGCTGTAGAACCACCAAGAAACTACACTACTAGAAATATGCAAACAGGAGACTGAGCGTTAGAGTGGTTTATTTTTATGTTTAGTCTCACACCTTGTTTAGAGTTGACAGTTGGGAAGATCGCCACTGTTTCCCTGTACAGTAATGTGTGATGTACACAGAAATGTGTTAAAGAGAGGATCTTGAAATGGTGAGAAGGTCTTGGATCTTGACATGATCTTGGTGGGTGACTATCTCTTTGGCTTTACTAGCAAGACATTGTGCAAGAGATAAGTTAGAAGAAGCTGATGTAACAGTGCTGAATGCTGTAAACCCTCCCAGATGACTCTGAGAATAAGAGGTGAACTATGGAGCTAATGTCTCCAACTACTGGTATAACACTGGGGAGTTCCTCTGATGGGCCATATATGAAATAGATACCTGAATGTAATGTGTTTTAATAAATACAAATATATACAGTATATACTGTATATACCAAACATTAGGAAACCTTAGTTTTAAGATCTGATTTAATGTTGTTTTATTTAGTTACATTTTTAGAAAAACATTTCTAATACATTTTTACATGATTTAGTTTCACTTATAGCTGTTAGTGTTAAGGACTGAAAACAGCCTACGTGTGGGAGGCTAGGAGCCATTTCTGTGTTATGTTAATTCATTTCTTTCTGTTTACAGAATAATGATCTTGTTTTTTTTCCGTTATAGTTTCAGTTTTAGTTTAATGTTTCTATTTCTATATTCCGTAGACACAAGTGGTGTAACCCTCCAGTAGCAGATCCAGTATGACAGGACAGTGTGTTCTCTCAGGTGTTGTGAAGGAAGCTAGGTAGGGGGAGATAAATGATCCCTCTCCTAATGCTGCTTCTGCAGCAAGGAAACAAGGAAATGAATTGAACAGTGTATTGGTTTCTCCTAGCGCACTGTCATAAACACAGATTATGCAAACGATTCATTATTCACCTTTCGACCTCTAAACAGCCTCAATTCATCAGGGCATGGACTCTACCAGGTGTCTAAAGAGTTCCACAGAGATGCTGACCCATGTTGACTCCAATGCTTCCCACAGTTCTGTCAAGTTGGCTGGATGTCCTTTGGCTGGTGGATCATGTTTGATACACATGGTATACTGTTTAATAGGAAGAACCCAGCAGCATTGCGGTTCTTGACACTAACCGGTGTGTGTGGGGAGATAGAAGTATTTGGATAGAAGAATCACACAGCTGTGCTTGCACAACTGTCCATCAGTATTAAAGATGGCTCCTCAACTGTCCATCAGTATTAAAGATGGCTCCTCAACTGTCCATCAGTATTAAAGATGGCTCCTCAACTGTCCATCAGTATTAAAGATGGCTCCTCAACTGTCCATCAGTATTAATGATGGCTCCTCAACTGTCCATCAGTATTAAAGATGGCTCCTCAACTGTCCATCAGTACTAATGATGGCTCCTCAACTGTCCATCAGTATTAAAGATGGCTCCTCAACTGTCCATCAGTACTAATGATGGCTCCTCAACTGTCCATCAGTATTAAAGATAGCTCCTCAACTGTCCATCAGTATTAAAGATGGCTCCTCAACTGTCCATCAGTATTAAAGATGGCTCCTCAACTGTCCATCAGTATTAATGATGGCTCCTCAACTGTCCATCAGTATTAAAGATGGCTCCTCAACTGTCCATCAGTACTAATGATGGCTCCTCAACTGTCCATCAGTATTAAAGATAGCTCCTCAACTGTCCATCAGTATTAAAGATGGCTCCTCAACTGTCCATCAGTATTAAAGATGGCTCCTCAACTGTCCATCAGTATTAAAGATGGCTCCTCAACTGTCCATCAGTATTAAAGATGGCTCCTCAACTGTCCATCAGTATTAAAGATGGCTCCTCAACTGTCCATCAGTATTAAAGATGGCTCCTCAACTGTCCATCAGTATTAAAGATGGCTCCTCAACTGTCCATCAGTATTAAAGATGGCTCCTCAGATATGAGTTTTAAGGATCGTACCCTTTATTCAGTTTTCTCCTAAAATGACATACCCAAATCTAACTGCCTGTAGTTCAGGACCTGAAGCAAGGAAATAACAGCTTCCTATGTGACATCTTGACACAAACACACACACACACACACGCACACACACACACACACACACACACACACACACACACACACACGCACACACACACACATACCCACAACAATAGTGCATATTGATTTTATCATTGGAAACTCTCCAATATACTTTGCTTTTTTGTTGTTGCGTCAACGAGCTGATTTCGTTGTAGCCAAACACTCTGTGGGAGGCTGATGCTAACCGGTGTGATGGACAACTGTGTGTCCAGACAGAGGGGTCAGGGGTCAAAGCGTACAGTATCCTCTGACACTCAAGGTCCTTTGAAGTTTCAACGGGTTCTCCTAACATCGCTCAATTTCTTCGTTGGAGCTTTGCAGTACAGGCACACTGTGCTCACAGCAAGCTGTTCATTAGTGGTGGAACCGTGTGAATATTACTGTCACGGTGTTCTAGCTGAGTCTACAGTCACAGCCGAGGGCACAGAGATACTGTTGTCTTAAGGCTTGGCTATACTGATCTTAGAAGCTCAGTCAGGCAGAAGAGGTGAACACTGATTGGAACACTGAAAAAAGTCAACAACCTAACAGTCGGACAGGCCTTCGTTTGGGTTGCCAAGGCTCAGTGGTGGTTGATTGAAAAAGCACTGGGTCTGACAGGTACTTGGCTACTCACTGTATGGGGGGGGGGGGGGGGGCGTTAGGCAAACCTACTGGAATCAAGCTTCCTTAGAGAGAAAGTCTACGTGGAAACATGATTGTTCTCTGTATCAATATAGATATTTCTTGATGTAATAATACCCATGTACTGTGCATGAATTTAGACTGTACAAGACAAAATAATTAACTCAACCCTGAAAACCGCTACGCTGAGTATGTTTCTTGTTCTCACCTGCCTCCTAACCTTTGACCTTTGTGTCCAGAATGACCAGTTGTGACAGTTGATATTACGAGACACTTTATGTGTTCAAATCACAAGGAATGTTGTGGTTGTTATGGGTATTCGATCTGCGCTGTGTTTAGAGAGTCTATCGGCTATTCTCTCACTTACCTCCTTTGATTTGAAGCTTTCAAAATGGCCAGTTAACCTCAACCCAGAACACTTCAGTAGTGCCTTTGAAGTATCCGCTACTTAAGTGGTTCCCAACTCCAGTCCTCCAGTACCCCTCAACAGCCAGTCCTCCAGTACCCCCCAACAGCCCAACTCCAGTCCTCCAGTGCCCCCCAACAGCTCAACTCCAGTCCTCCAGTACCCCCCAACAGCCCAACTACAGTAATCCAGTACCCCCCAACAGCCCAACTACAGTAATCCAGTACCCCCAACAGCCCATCTCCAGTCCTCCAGTACCCCCCAACAGCCCAACTCCAGTCCTCCAGTACCCCCCAACAGCCCAACTCCAGTCCTCCAGTACCCCCCAACAGCCCAAATCCAGTCCTCCAGTACCCCCCAACAGCTCAAATCCAGTCCTCCAGTACCCCCCAACAGCTCAACTCCAGTCCTCCAGTACCCCCCAACAGCTCAACTACAGTCCTCCAGTACCCCCAAAAGCTCAACTACAGTCCTCCAGTACCCCCGAACAGCTCAACTACAGTCCTCCATTACCCCCAACAGCCAAACTCCAGTCCTCCATTACCCCCAACAGCCCAACTCCAGTCCTCCATTACCCCCAACAGCCTAACTCCAGTCCTCCATTACCCCCAACAGCCCAACTCCGGTCCTCCAGTACCCCCCAACAGCCCAACTCCAGTCCTCCAGTACCCCCGAACATCCCAACTCCGGTCATCCAGTACCTCCCAACAGCCCAACTCCAGTCCTCCAGTACCCCCGAACAGCCCAACTCCGGTCCTCCAGTACCCCCCAACAGCCCAACTCCAGTCCTCCAGTACCCCCGAACAGCCCAACTCCGGTCCTCCAGTACCCCCCAACAGCCCAACTCCAGTCCTCCAGTACCCCCGAACAGCCCAACTCCAGTCCTCCAGTACCCCCCAACAGCCCAACTCCAGTCCTCCAGTACCTCCCAACAGCCCAACTCCGGTCATCCAGTGCCCACAACAGTACACATTCCTGTTGTAGCCCCAGACAAAAAACACCTGTTTCAACTCATTGATGGCCTGAAGATTAGTTGACAAATTGTGTGATTGCCCTGGAGAACTGGAGGACTGGAGTTGGGAACCAATGAAGTAGTGGATTCTTCAAGGCACTATTGAAGTCTTCCAGGTTGAGCTCGTCCAAACCTCGGCAGTTACTGTGTGTACTGTTTCTATGACAAGGCACTTTATGTGTACTGTTTCTATGACAAGGCACTTTATGTGTACTGTTTCTATGACAAGGCACTTTATGTGTACTGTTGCTATGACAAGGCACTTTATGTGTACTGTTGCTATGACAAGGCACTTCATGTGTACTGTTGCTATGACAAGGCACTTTATGTGTACTGTTGCTATGACAAGGCAAGGCACTTTACGTGTGCTGTTGCTATGACAAGGCACTTTATGTGTACTGTTTCTATGACAAGGCACTTTATGTGTACTGTTGCTATGACAAGGCACTTTATGTGTACTGTTGCTATGACAAGGCACTTTATGTGTACTGTTGCTATGACAAGGCACTTTATGTGTACTGTTGCTATGACAAGGCAAGGCACTTTACGTGTGCTGTTGCTATGACAAGGCACTTTACGTGTACTGTTGCTATGACAAGGCACTTTATGTGTACTGTTGCTATGACAAGGCAAGGCACTTTACGTGTGCTGTTGCTATGACAAGGCACTTTACGTGTACTGTTGCTATGACAAGGCACTTTACGTGTACTGTTGCTATGACAAGGCACTTTACGTGTACTGTTGCTATGACAAGGCACTTTATGTGTACTGTTGCTATGACATACTGTTGTGTGGGTTGTTTGTAGAAAATTAATTAGAGGAAATGTTATGATTTTCCCTACGCTACACTGAACAATAATATAAATACAAGATGTAAAGTGTTGGTCCCATGTTTCATGAACTGGAATAAAAGATCCCAGAAATGTTCCATTAACACAAAAAACTGATTTAACTCAGCTTATTTTGTGTTAGTGAGCATTTATTTTTTGGCAAGATAGTCCATCCACCTGACAGGTGTGGCATATCAAGAAACTAATTAAAAAGCATGATCATTACACAAGTGCACCTCGTGCTAGGGACAATAAAAGGCCAGTTTTGTCACACAACACAATGCTACAGACGTCTCATCATTGTTTCAGGCCTCACAACCGCAGCCTACATACGTGTATGGTGTTGTGTGGGCAAGCGGTTTGTTGATGTCAACGTTGTCAACAGAGTGCCCCATGGTGGCGGTGGGGTTATGGTATGGACAGGCATAAGCTACGAAAACAATTGCATTTTATCGATGGCAATTTGAATTCACATAGATATCCTGAGGCCCATTGTGAGGTCCAACTGAGGCCCAACTGTGACCAACAGATGTATCTCTGTATTCCAAGTTATGCAAATTCCATAGATTAGGACCGTATGAATTTATTTCAATTGACTGATTTCGTCATTTAAACTGTAACTCAATCAAATCTTTGAAAGTGTTCCATATTGCGTTTATATTTTTGTTGTGTTGGAGTGTAGGTGTCACAATCGCCTGGAGTGGAGTGTGCAGAGTCAATTGCACAGAGCAGAGGATACTGGGGAAAACCGTCTTTAATGGGATTCCCACACGAACGCCCAAAACCATAGGCGATAAACAGACAGAAAAATTGTCCGACCAAACACAGGGCACAAACTGACAGGAACACAAACACGCACACCCTGACTGACAGAAAATAATCCCGCACGAACACAGTCGGGCCGAACAGGCTTAAATAGGCGTACATTAAGAAACAAAATAAGGGACAGGTGCAACCAATAAGACCAAACGAACAGAAAAGGAAAACGTGGATCGGTGGCGGCTAGTAGACAGGCGACGACGACCGCCGAGCGCCAACCCGAACAGGAAGAGGAGCCACCTTCGGTGGGAGCCGTGACAGTAGGCTAATGTTTGTCAGTTAAATAGGCTACATATTTGAAAACAAGTGCTGGCCTACCTGTGTTGATTTAGAAATAGCCTAGGCAGGCTTCGGCTGGAAAACTCCAGGACTCTGATTACAAAGAGAGTATACTGTTTAAGTAGAAATAACGAGGTGTAGTCGTTTATAAACGGCTCTGGTTGATTAGCTACAACGTCCTCATGAGCTAGCAACACAACAACTGTTTAGCCCGGGTACAGTGGCTCCCATAGGACATCTAAGGTTAGTCAAAAGGAACTCACAACAAGAACTCTCAGTGACTACATAGCGAACAAATACAATTGTTTATTATGGATTTTCATGACAATTACGTTTGCGTACGGGACTCCGTGTATGTGAATTGAAGTTCACTACTCTCGCACGCAAATTTCACGCCGTTGACAGGCATCTCTTCGTGTGAATTTTGCTTCATGTGGTAAAGAGCGAACAAGTGAATGCAGGAGAGAGAGAAGGAGAGAGAGAAGGAGAGAGACACCAACCAAGGAGGGCCTACAGCAGCACCTAGATCTTATGCACAGATTCTGTCAGACCTGGGCCCTGACAGTAAATCTCAGTAAGACCAAAATAATGGTGTTCCAAAAAAGGTCCAGTCACCAGGACCACAAATACAAATTCCATCTAGACACTGTTGCCCTAGAGCACACAAAAAACTATACATACCTTGGCCTAAACATCAGCGCCACAGGTAACTTCCACAAAGCTGTGAACGATCTGAGAGACAAGGCAAGAAGGGCATTCTATGCCATCAAAAGAAACATAAATTTCGACATACCAATTAGGATTTGGCTAAAAATACTTTAATCAGTCATAGAGCCCATTGCCCTTTATGGTTGTGAGGTCTGGGGTCCGCTCACCAACCAAGACTTCACAAAATGGGACAAACACCAAATTGAGACTGCACGCAGAATTCTGCAAAAATATCCTCCGTGTACAACGTAGAACACCAAATAATGCATGCAGAGCAGAATTAGGCCGATACCCACTAATTATCAAAATCCAGAAAAGAGCCGTTAAATTCTACAACCACCTAAAAGGAAGCGATTCACAAACCTTCCATAACAAAGCCATCACCTACAGAGAGATGAACCTGGAGAAGAGTCCCCTAAGCAAGCTGGTCCTGGGGCTCTGTTCACAAACACAAACACACCCTACAGAGCCCCAGGACAACAGCACAATTAGACCCAACCAAATCATGAGAAAACAAAAAGATAATTACTTGACACATTGGAAAGAATTAACAAAAAAACAGAGCAAACTAGAATGCTATTTGGCCCTAAACAGAGAGTACACAGCAGCAGAATACCTGACCACTGTGACTGACCCAAAATTAAGGAAAGCTTTGACTATGTACAGACTCAGTGAGCATAGCCTTGCTATTGAGAAAGGCCACAGACATGGCTCTCAAGAGAAGACAGGCTATGTGCTCACTGCCCACAAAATGAGGTGGAAACTGAGCTGCACTTCCTAACCTCCTGCCCAATGTATGACCATATTAGAGAGACATATTTCCCTCAGATTACACAGATCCACAAAGAATTCGAAAACAAATCCAATTTTGAAAATCTACTGGGTGAAATTCCACAGTGTGCCATCACAGCAGCAAGATTTGTGACCTGTTGCCACAAGAAAAGGGCAACCAGTGAAGAACACACACCATTGTAAATACAACCCATATTTATCCTTATTTATTTTATCTTGTGTCCTTTAACCATTTGTACATTGTTAAAACACTGTATATATATATATAATATGACATTTGTAATGTCTTTACTGTTTTGAAACCTCTGTATGTGTAATGTTTACTGTTAATTTTTGTTGTTTTTCACTTTATATATTCACTTTGTATGTTGTCTACCCCACTTGCTTTGGCAATGTTAACACATGTTTCCCATGCCAATAAAGCCCTTGAATTGAATTGAATTGAATTGAGAGAGAAGGAGAGAGAGAGAAGGAGAGAGAGAGAAGGAGAGAGAGAAGGAGAGAGAGGAGAGAGAAGGAGAGAGAAGGTGAGAGAGAGGAGAGAGAGAGAAGGAGAGAGAGAGAAGGAGAGAGAGAGAAGGATAGAGAGAGAAGGAGAGAGAGAGAAGGAGAGAGAGAGAAGGAGAGAGAGAGAGAGAAGGAGAGAGAGAAGGAGAGAGAGAAGGAGAGAGAAGGAGAGAGAATGTGAGAGAGAAGGAGAGAGAAGGAATGGTAAAAAAGAGCGAGAAAAGTAAGGCTAGAGCGTCAATCACCTCTCTTCACCTCTCTTCTCCCTCACCTCCCTCCCTCTCCTCTTTCTCATCCTTCCACCTCTCCCTCTCCTCCCTCTCCTTCCCTCTTATCACTTCACATCTCTCCACTTCTCCCTCTGCTACATCCCTCTCCCTTTCTCTTCTCTCTCTCTCCCTCCCTCTTATCCCTTCACCTCTCTCCACTTTTCCCTCTCTCTCCATCCCATCCACCTCTCTTCATCCCCCCACCTCTCACTCTCATCCCTAGACCTCCCTCTATCCCTCCCTCTCTCCATCTCTCTGCCGGTGACCCATTTTATCTGCCAAGGCACCATTAATCACAGTAGATGCTTGGCTGGGGCGTGTGCCTCACTGCCCTACCTCATCACTGGAGGGTAATTGAATTAACACTAGAGAGAGAGAAAGGGAGAGCAGCTGGGAGAGAGAGAGAGAGAGAGAGAGAGAGAGAGAGAGAGACAGAGAGAGAGAGAGAGAGAGAGAGAGAGAGAAAAGGAGAGCAGCTGGGAGAGAGAGAGAGAGAGAGAGAGACAGAGACAGAGACAGAGAGAGAGAGAGAGAGAGAGAGAGACAGAGAGAGAGACAGAGAGAGAGAGAGAGAGAGAGAGAGACAGAGAGAGAGAGAGAGAGACAGAGAGAGAGAGAGAGACAGAGAGAGAGAGAGAGAAAGGGAGAGCAGCTGGGAGAGAGAGAGAGAGAGAGAGAGAGAGAGAGAGAGAGAGAGAGAGAGAGAGAGAGAGAGAGAGAGAGAGAGACAGAGACAGAGACAGAGACAGAGAGAGAGAGAGAGAGAGAGAGAGAGACAGAGAGAGAGAGAGAGAGAGACAGAGAGAGAGAGAGACAGAGAGACAGAGAGACAGAGAGAGAGAGAGAGAGAGAGAGAGAGAGAGAGACAGAGACAGAGACAGAGAGAGAGAGAGAGAGAGACAGAGAGAGAGAGAGAGAGAGAGACAGAGAGAGAGAGATAGAGAGAGAGAGAGAGATGAAATAAAAAAACAGTAAGTGTTGATGTCTGCTGCTACTGTCTAGCAACACAAGCTGGCAGTGCATCCAATTGTCACGACATTCACAATGATTACTGCCAACCCCAAACTGGGAAATGGTTAGCTCCAAGTCTGGTGCTATACTGTGGCTGTCAGCCACACAGCGAGAGGCCAATCCATCCAAGGTGATGGGGGTGTGGTGAGAGGACAGACTCATCTTGGGAGACAGTGTAGTGAGCCTGGCCACAGTGCATTTCTGACAGAGACCCTGTTATCAGTGTGGATCAGCACACTGACTTACTTTACCTGGCCTTGTCCCCTGATATATACTGACTGCCTTTACCTGGCCTTGTACCCTGATATATACTGACTGCCTTTACCTGGCCTTTTCCGCTGATATATACTGACTGCCTTTACCTGGCCTTTTCCCCTGATATATACTGACTGCCTTTACCTGGCCTTGTCCCCTGATATATACTGACTGCCTTTACCTGGCCTTGTCCCCTGATATATACTGACTGCCTTTACCTGGCCTTGTCCCCTGATATATACTGACTGCCTTTACCTGGCCTTGTCCCCTGATATATACTGACTGCCTTTACCTGGCCTTTTCCCCTGATATATACTGACTGACTTTACCTGGCCTTTTCCCCTGATATATTCTGTACTCAAGCTGGAGGTGAATGGACTGTAAACTCGACCTCCACACACATACAATTTTATTTTATGAAATCCCCATTCACACCCTTTTCTCTTATTCACACTCAAGGTCAAGTCTCTATCTGTGAATAGCACATCCATCGCTCCCGTGGGGGGCTCATCTGGGGTAATAAACTGCCAATGCTGGCATTTCTAACACAGTCATTATCCCTGACCCCATAGATGCCCCTGGGCCTTCTGGGAATACCACAATAATTACAAACAGAACCCTGCAGCTCCAAAAGACTCACACCATAATAGAAGATACTGGAACACTGTGTACTTTATATGCCTAGACTCACACCATAATATAAGAGACTGGAACACTGTGTACTGTATCTACCTAGACTCACACCATAATAGAAGAGACTGGAACACTGTGTACTTTATCTGCCTAGACTCACACCATAATAGAAGATACTGGAACACTGTGTACTGTATCTGCCTAGACTCACACCACAATAGAAGATACTGGAACACTGTGAACTGTGGGACACCTAGTGACCAGTTCTCCTGTTCTACTGTACGCTAGCTTAGCACAACACACAGAGGGATGGGGTTGGATTTTCGACAATAAACAGTTTTGTATAATACTGTTTTAATATAATTAATCGAACCCACTATCCTGGCATTGATTTAATATCAGTGTCTCCTTGAGCCAGGATAAGGGACTTTTCCATGATAACAAAAGTCAAATAAATACTCACACAAGAGGGTTGTCTTTGTTTACTATTGTTATTTACTCATCACCTTCACTAGGTGATCTTGTTGATCCATTTTAAGATGTTTTTGTCTCGCTGTTGATTTCAGCTTCCTGTTAGTGTTCTGGTCATCACGCTGAACTTCCTTACAGAGAGCAACGAGCTGTAACGTTAGCCAGAGATATCAAGCGGCAAACTAACATGTAGCTCAGTAATAGCGTCTTAACTTGAGACTGGACTTCCTTTCAAAGGAAACACACCTGTAATGCTGGTCTGTTAGCCGGGGCAGAGATATGAAGTAGACGCCATGAATTTCCACGGGGTGTTTTATGTTAAAATTGTAGGTTGTGATTACTTCCAATGAAGGTGCATGTACAGGTCAATGCTAGTTGTAGTATGTGTACGGTCCCAGTAGTCTGTCCTCTGTCCTGGTTTGACATTCTTCATGGTTTAATGTCTCTGTGTCCTTGACACCAATGATGACAGCCGCCAGGTAGACTGTGACCAATGTGCAGGAGATGACAGGAGAGATAGTCACACCTGTCACTGTGTGTGTGCGTGCTTACATGCCTGTGTGCATGTTCGATGTGTGTGTGTGTGTGTGTGTGTGTGTGTGTGTGTGTGTGTGTGTGTGTGTGTGTGTGTGTTGTGTGTGTGTGTGTGTGTGTGTTGTGTGTGTGAGCAGGTATTCCAGTGTAGCTGTCGTCTTGTTTAGTGACCCATGTTGGGACCGTCTGCACGTGCAGCAGCTTGCACTGAAGTTCTGATGTACTCGTGTTCCTAGTTCAGCGAGCTGTTAACAAATCGTGGCCGCTCGCGCCTGGGTCCAGCGCACGCCACACACCACGACGCCCCTCTCTATCCTGCTGCCCACATGTCCTCCATGTCGCATTACCAAGTCACCCCTGTAGAAAAACCACAAGGCCACAAGAGGATGGTTAAGAGAGAGATATCTTACTAGGCACCTCACAGTGGGACGTACCAAGAGGGGAAAAGAAGCGGGGGGTGCTGCCAGTGCTGGACTCATATATATATATATATATATACGGTTCAGTGGAGAACACATGTCTTGGAGACGGGGAGATGCACCATACTGACAGAACCACACCATCATCACCAGATCAGAACCACCCCGTCGTCACCAGATCAGAACCACACCTTCGTCACCAGATCAGAACCACCCCGTAGTCACCAGATCAGAACCACACCGTCGTCACCAGATCAGAACCATGCCGTTCTCACCAGACCAGAACCACCTCGTCGTCACCAGATCAGAACCACACCGTCGTCACCAGATCAGAACCAGACCTTCGTCACCAGATCAGAACCACACCTTCGTCACCAGATCAGAACCACACCGTCGTCACCAGATCAGAACCACACCGTCGTCACCAGATCAGAACCACACCGTCGTCACCAGACCAGAACCAGACCGTCGTCACCAGATCAGAACCACACCGTCGTCACCAGATCAGAACCAGACCGTCGTCACCAGATCAGAACCACACCTTCGTCACCAGATCAGAACCACCTCGTCGTCACCAGATCAGAACCATGCCGTTCTCACCAGATCAGAACCACCTCGTCGTCACCAGATCAGAACCACACCGTCGTCACCAGATCAGAACCACACCGTCGTCACCAGATCAGAACCACCTCGTCGTCACCAGATCAGAACCACACCGTCGTCACCAGATCAGAACCACACCGTCGTCACCAGATCAGAACCACCTCGTCGTCACCAGATCAGAACCATGCCGTTCTCACCAGATCAGAACCACCTCGTCGTCACCAGATCAGAACCATGCCGTTCTCACCAGATCATAACCATGTCGTTCTCACCAGATCAGAACCAGACCGTCGTCACCAGATCAGAACCACACCGTCGTCACCAGATCAGAACCATGCCGTTCTCACCAGATCCGAACCACCTCGTCATCACCAGATCAGAACCAGAACGTAGTCACCAGATCAGAACCACACCGTCGTCACCAGAACCACACCGTCGTCACCAGATCAGAACCGCACCGTTCTCACCAGATCAGAACCACACCCTCGTCACCAGATCAGAACCACATCGTCGTCACCAGATCAGAACAAAGCCATTCTCACCAGATCTGCATTTCACTAAATGGTTCCCGAAGCATGTTATCGATTGGCTCACCTACAGGAAGTTTGACGTTGTTTAATTCCAGGAACAAATCTTTTATTCTTCCAATAAGGGACAGTTCATCAATAGGCCATTACTCTAGTGTAATCACAGGAAATTAACAGTGTACCCATTTCCTATTAGTCATGCAGCTTGTCAGAAGGATTGTGGGATTGCAGTTGTTGCTAGTCATAAATTATTTCACTCTATGTTCCCTTAAGAGCAATCAACCCCTTGACAAAGATTAATAATCTGTGTTTATGACGCTAGGAGAAACCAATACACTGTTGAAATAATTTCCTTGTTTCCTTGATGCAGAAGCAGCATTAGGAGAGGGATCATTTATCTCCCCCTACCTAGCTTCCTTCACAACACCTGAGAGAACACACTGTCCTGTCATACTGGATCTGCTACTGGAGGGTTACACCACTTGTGTCTACGGAATATAGAAATAGAAACATCAAACTAAAACTGAAACTATAACGGAAAAAACATTAAACATCATTTAGTAAACTGAAGGAAAATAATGAACACACCCGTTTGAAAACCAAAAACAGAGGAGAAGTTTAGCCTCGCGCTCCAACGCTCCTGGTTGTTGGGGAAATTGACCCGCGACTATGGTTTACTTGGTGCGTGTACGTCATCTCGCTAAGTCTACCTTCAAACCTGACACATGACCTGACCCATCAACTTGTGCATTACTGTCCCCCAGTGGCAAGAAGTGACATCCCAGAAAACGCATAGGTTGGTTTCTGTCCCTAACACTAAAACTAAAACTGAGACTAAATAAATAAATAAAAAATGTATTAGAGATGTTTTTTTATAAAACTTTAACTAAATAATAAATACGAAATCAGATCTGAAAACTAACTGGAACTTAACTGAATTTCAAAGAGAAATCTTAAAACTACTAAAATTGTATAAAAACAGCAAACTTTAATAACCTTAGTGTGCTGTATTGTGGAGAAATACACTCAGTGGCCAGTTTATTAGGTAAACTAAAATGTTTCACTCCTACAGACAGTGAGTTGTGGCTTGCTATAAAATACTCAGGCATCGAGGCATTCAGTCACTGTTTTATTGAATTTTAGAATCGCCAAAACAAGTGACCTAAGTGAGCATGGTATGATGGTCGGTGCCACATGTGCAAGTTCCAGTATCTCAGAAACGGCAGGCGTCCTGGGCTTTTCACGCATGACAGTGTCTAGGGTGTACCGAGAATGGTGCGACAAACAAAAATATCCAGTCAGTGCCAGTCCTGTAGGCATAAACAGCTTGTTGATGAGAGATCGAAGGAGAATGGCAAAAATCGTGCGAGCTAACTTGCGGGCCACAAACAGGCAAATAACGGTGCAGTACAAGAGTGGTGTGCAGAACACACAGCTTGTCGGTCCTTGTCGTGGATGCGCTATTGCAGCAGACAACCACACCGGGTTCCACTCCTATCAGCTAAAAACAAGTGGGCATGCCATCACCAGTACTGAACAATTGAGTGGAAAAACATTGCCTGGGCCGATGAATCCCAGTTGCTGTTGTGTCATGCTGATGGCAGAGTCAGGATTTGGCATAAGCAGCATAAGTGCATAGCCTCATCTTGCCTGGTGTCAACAGTAGCAGGCTGGTAGCGGTGGTGTATGGGTGTTTTCCAGGCAAACGTTAGGTCCCTGATACCAGTTGAGCAACGTTTCCATGCCATGAATAATTCAGGCTGTTCTGGAGGTAAAGGTGGGTCCGGCCCGGTACCCGATGGGTCTACTTACTATGTACAGTTTCAATCGGAAGTTTACATACACCTTAGCCAAATACATTTAAACTCAGTTTTTCACAATTCCTGACATTTTAAGAAAATTCCCTGTCATAGGTCAGTTAGGATCACCACTTTATTTTAAGAATGTGAAATGTCAGAATAATAGTAAAGAGAATGATTAATTTCAGCTTTTATTTATTTCATCACATTCCCAGTGGGTCAGAAGTTTACCTACACTCCATTAGTATTTGGTAGCATTGCCTTGAAATTGTTTAACTTCGGTCAAATGTTTCAGGTAGCATTCCACAAGCTTCCCACAATAAGTTGGATGAATTTTGGCCCATTCCTCCTGAAAGACCTGGAGTAACTGAGTCAGGTTTGTAGGCCTCCTTGCTCGCACACGCTTTTTCAGTTCTGCCCACACATTTTCTATAGGATTGAGGTCAGGGTTTTGTGATGGCCACTCCAATACCTTGACTTTGTTGTCTTTAAGCCACTTTGCCACAACTTTGGAAGTATGCTTGGGATCATTGTCCATTTGGAAGACCCATTTGCGACCAAGCTTTAACTTCCTGACTGATGTCTTGAGATGTTGCTTCAATATATCCACATAATTTTCCCCCCTCATGTTGCCATCTATTTTGTGAAGTGCACCAGTCCCTCCTGCAGCAAAGCACACCCACAACATGATGCTGCCACCCCCGTGCTTCACGGTTGGGATGGTATTCTTCGGCTTGCAAGCCTCCTCCTTTTTCCTCCAAACACAATGATGGTCATTATGGCGAAACATTTCAATTTTTGTTTCATCAGACCAGAGGACATTTCTTCAAAAAGTACGATCTTTGTCCCCATGTGCAGTTGTAAACCGTAGTCTGGCTTTTTTATTGCGGATATGGAGCAGTGGCTTCTTCCTTGCTGAGCGGCCTTTCAGGTTATGTCGATATAGGACTCGTTTTACTCTGGATATAGATACTTTTGTACATCTTCACAAGGTCCTTTGCTGTTGTTCTGGGATTGATTTGCACTTTTCGCACCAAAGTACATTCTCTAGGAGACAAAACGCGCCTCCTTCGTGAGCGGTATGACGGCTGCATGGTCCCATGGTGTTTATACTTGCGTACTATTGTTTGTACAGATGAACGTGGTACCTTCAGGCGTTTGGAAATTGCTCTCAAGGATGAACCAGACTTGTGGAAGTCTCCAATTTACTTTCTGAGGTCTTGGCTGATTTATTTAGATTTTCCCATGATGTCAAGCAAAGAGGCACTGAGTTTGAAGGTAGGCCTTGAAACACATCCACAGGTACACCTCCAATCAACTCAAATGATGTCAATTAGCCCATCAGAAGCTTCTAAAGCCATGACATCATTTTCTGGAATTTTCCAAGCTGTTTAAAGGCACAGTCAACTTAGTGTATGTAAACTTCTGACCCACTGGAATTGCGACACAGTGAATTAATTATAAGTTAAA
Source organism: Oncorhynchus mykiss (assembly GCF_057628025.1). Lineage (NCBI taxonomy): Eukaryota > Metazoa > Chordata > Actinopteri > Salmoniformes > Salmonidae > Oncorhynchus > Oncorhynchus mykiss. Next base: position 8,548,421 of record NC_143032.1, read on the forward strand.
TATTCTGTCAATTGTTGGAAAAATTACTTTTGTCATGCACACAGTAGATGTCCTAACTAACTTGCCAAAACTATAGTTTGTTAACAAGAAAGTTGTGGAGTGGTTGAAAAACTAGTTTTAATGACTCCAACCTAAGTGTATGTAAACTTCCGACTTCAACTGTACATTCCATTCTGTTGCAAGAATCCAGCTTGATCCAAGAAATACTTAAGAACTTTTGTAATTGTGCCTCAGTGATTTACTGTATATCTGAGTTTATAAGACAAAGTAAGGGAAGTGTGTAAAAACCAGCGTTCAGGGTTCAACTAGTTGTGACACCAGAATATGAAACAATTCAAAAATGTACTTGTGATGGTAATGAGGAAAGAAATTGTATCAGCATGTCTGGTTGATTTATTCTAGACTGGTATATGGTAACGGAATAATTTACATATTTTCTTAGCAGTACAACATAAACTGGACTCATCAGTGATTGTTAAGTTCCTGTTTTGTTGTACTTAGCGAATTATTAGTGGGGTTATAGACAAAACAGACCTCGTGGTATAATACAATTGGCTAGCTTATACATTGATCATCCTGCAATTACACCAATGCCTTTATCCAACTTCCTGTTGACGGCATGAAAGTCCTGTATTTGACTGTGTTTTGCGGACTGGCTAATAGCAAACTAACCAATAAGGACACTGCTTCACACCACCTCATAAAGAAACAGTAGAACAGTGTTTCACAACCCTGGTCCTCCAGTAACCCAACAGTACAACTGAACTACGGAGGAAGGGCACACCTGATTAAACCTATACATTGTCAACTCATCATCAAGCCCTCAATGAGTTGAATGAATGGTGTTTTTCAAGGGCTACAACAAAACGGTGTACTGTTGGGGGTACTGGAGGACCAGGGTTGGGACACACTGCTGTAGACTAATCATCCACGCTTCATTGTGTTGCTGTATCATTATGCAGGCTCTTCCCTGTATCACTCTGTACAGCCCAGTGAGCATGCTAGCGCCGCTGTTGTTAGTCAACAGAAAGATACGATTAGCGATTAGCCGCGGTTGAATGTTTGCATTAGACGTTAGCCTCAATTATGTCTCCTGAGGCACGCCAACCCTTCCGTGAGAACGAGGCATGCCAGGTAAAGGACATTTTAGCTCGTCTCACTATTGACTTTGAACTCAATTCTGTAAAAAACACAAATTGTATTTAGCATATGAATAAATAATAGCATATATAAATATAGATACATATAAATATAGATTATTATTTGACAGTTGAATACAATGGCAGAACTGGTCTAGATGCTGTAGATATAGCAGGTAAACTCCCCCTCACAGGTCTATAGAAGACAACACGATTGTACGTGACAATAACGACACCAGGTCGTTGGTGGCAGGTTTAACCCAATAACGACACCCCCATGGGGCGGCAGGGTAGCCTAGTGGTTAGAGCGTTGGACTAGTTCAAACCCCCTGAGCTGAGCTGACAAGGTACAAATCTGTCGTTCTGCCCTTGAACAGGCAGTTAACCCACTGTTCCCAGGCCGTCATTGAAAATAAGAATTTGTTCTTAACTGACTTGCCTACTTAAATAAAGGTAAAATAAAAAAAATAAAAAAATTAAAAAAAAACACCTGGTGGCAGGTTTAACCCAATAACGACACCACCATAAAACCACCTGGTGGCAGGTTTAACCCAATAACGACACCACCATAAAACCACCTGGTGGCAGGTTGGACCCAATAACGACACCACCATAAAACCACCTGGTGGCAGGTTTGACCCAATAACAACAACACCATAAAACCACCTGGTGGCAGGTTTAACCCAATAACGACACCCCCATAAAACCACCTGGTGGCAGGTTTAACCCAATAACGACACCACCATAAAACCGCCTGGTGGCAGGTTTGACCCAATAACGACACCCCCATAAAACCACCTGGTGGCAGGTTTAACCCAATAACGACACCCCCATAAAACCACCCAGGTGTTGGACCCAATAACGACACCCCCATAAAACCACCTGGTGGCAGGTTTAACCCAATAACGACACCCCCATAAAACCACCTGGTGGCAGGTTTGACCCAATAACGACACCACCATAAAACCACCTGGTGGCAGGTTTAACCCAATAACGACACCCCCATAAAACCACCTGGTGGCAGGTTTAACCCAATAACGACACCCCCATAAAACCGCCTGGTGGCAGGTTTAACCCAATAACGACACCACCATAAAACCGCCTGGTGGCAGGTTTAACCCAATAACGACACCACCATAAAACCACCTGGTGGCAGGTTTAACCCAATAACGACACCACCATAAAACCACCTGGTGGCAGGTTTAACCCAATAACGACACCCCCATAAAACCACCTGGTGGCAGGTTTAACCCAATAACGACACCACCATAAAACCACCTGGTGGCAGGTTTAACCCAATAACGACACCCCCATAAAACCACCTGGTGGCAGGTTTAACCCAATAACGACACCCCCATAAAACCACCTGGTGGCAGGTTTAACCCAATAACGACACCACCATAAAACCACCTGGTGGCAGGTTTGACCCAATAACGACACCCCCATAAAACCACCTGGTGGCAGGTTGGACCCAATAACGACACCACCATAAAACCACCTGGTGGCAGGTTTAACCCAATATAGACACCCCCATAAAACCGCCTGGTGGCAGGTTTAACCCAATAACGACACCACCATAAAACCACCTGGTGGCAGGTTTAACCCAATAACGACACCCCCATAAAACCGCCTGGTGGCAGGTTTAACCCAATAACGACACCACCATAAAACCACCTGGTGGCAGGTTTAACCCAATAACGACACCACCATAAAACCACCTGGTGGCAGGTTTAACCCAATAACGACACCCCCATAAAACCACCTGGTGGCAGGTTTAACCCAATAACGACACCACCATAAAACCACCTGGTGGCAGGTTTAACCCAATAACGACACCCCCATAAAACCACCTGGTGGCAGGTTTAACCCAATAACGACACCACCATAAAACCACCTGGTGGCAGGTTTAACCCAATAACGACACCCCCATAAAACCACCTGGTGGCAGGTTTACCCAATAACGACACCACCACAAAACCACCTGGTGGCAGGTTTAACCCAATAACGACACCACCATAAAACCACCTGGTGGCAGGTTTAACCCAATAACGACACCCCCATAAAACCACCTGGTGGCAGGTTTAACCCAATAACGACACCACCATAAAACCACCTGGTGGCAGGTTTAACCCAATAACGACACCCCCATAAAACCACCTGGTGGCAGGTTTAACCCAATAACGACACCCCCATAAAACCACCTGGTGGCAGGTTTAACCCAATAACGACACCACCATAAAACCACCTGGTGGCAGGTTTGACCCAATAACGACACCCCCATAAAACCACCTGGTGGCAGGTTGGACCCAATAACGACACCACCATAAAACCACCTGGTGGCAGGTTTAACCCAATATAGACACCCCCATAAAACCGCCTGGTGGCAGGTTTAACCCAATAACGACACCACCATAAAACCACCTGGTGGCAGGTTTGACCCAATAACGACACCCCCATAAAACCACCTGGTGGCAGGTTGGACCCAATAACGACACCACCATAAAACCACCTGGTGGCAGGTTTAACCCAATATAGACACCCCCATAAAACCGCCTGGTGGCAGGTTTAACCCAATAACGACACCACCATAAAACCACCTGGTGGCAGGTTTAACCCAATAACGACACCCCCATAAAACCGCCTGGTGGCAGGTTTAACCCAATAACGACACCACCATAAAACCACCTGGTGGCAGGTTTAACCCAATAACGACACCACCATAAAACCACCTGGTGGCAGGTTGGACCCAATAACGACACCACCATAAAACCACCTGGTGGCAGGTTTGACCCAATAACAACAACACCATAAAACCACCTGGTGGCAGGTTTAACCCAATAACGACACCCCCATAAAACCACCTGGTGGCAGGTTTAACCCAATAACGACACCACCATAAAACCGCCTGGTGGCAGGTTTGACCCAATAACGACACCCCCATAAAACCACCTGGTGGCAGGTTTAACCCAATAACGACACCCCCATAAAACCACCCAGGTGTTGGACCCAATAACGACACCCCCATAAAACCACCTGGTGGCAGGTTTAACCCAATAACGACACCCCCATAAAACCACCTGGTGGCAGGTTTGACCCAATAACGACACCACCATAAAACCACCTGGTGGCAGGTTTAACCCAATAACGACACCCCCATAAAACCACCTGGTGGCAGGTTTAACCCAATAACGACACCCCCATAAAACCGCCTGGTGGCAGGTTTAACCCAATAACGACACCACCATAAAACCGCCTGGTGGCAGGTTTAACCCAATAACGACACCACCATAAAACCACCTGGTGGCAGGTTTAACCCAATAACGACACCACCATAAAACCACCTGGTGGCAGGTTTAACCCAATAACGACACCCCCATAAAACCACCTGGTGGCAGGTTTAACCCAATAACGACACCACCATAAAACCACCTGGTGGCAGGTTTAACCCAATAACGACACCCCCATAAAACCACCTGGTGGCAGGTTTAACCCAATAACGACACCCCCATAAAACCACCTGGTGGCAGGTTTAACCCAATAACGACACCACCATAAAACCACCTGGTGGCAGGTTTGACCCAATAACGACACCCCCATAAAACCACCTGGTGGCAGGTTGGACCCAATAACGACACCACCATAAAACCACCTGGTGGCAGGTTTAACCCAATATAGACACCCCCATAAAACCGCCTGGTGGCAGGTTTAACCCAATAACGACACCACCATAAAACCACCTGGTGGCAGGTTTAACCCAATAACGACACCCCCATAAAACCGCCTGGTGGCAGGTTTAACCCAATAACGACACCACCATAAAACCACCTGGTGGCAGGTTTAACCCAATAACGACACCACCATAAAACCACCTGGTGGCAGGTTTAACCCAATAACGACACCCCCATAAAACCACCTGGTGGCAGGTTTAACCCAATAACGACACCACCATAAAACCACCTGGTGGCAGGTTTAACCCAATAACGACACCCCCATAAAACCACCTGGTGGCAGGTTTAACCCAATAACGACACCACCATAAAACCACCTGGTGGCAGGTTTAACCCAATAACGACACCCCCATAAAACCACCTGGTGGCAGGTTTACCCAATAACGACACCACCACAAAACCACCTGGTGGCAGGTTTAACCCAATAACGACACCACCATAAAACCACCTGGTGGCAGGTTTAACCCAATAACGACACCACCATAAAACCACCTGGTGGCAGGTTTAACCCAATAACGACACCCCCATAAAACCACCTGGTGGCAGGTTTAACCCAATAACGACACCACCATAAAACCACCTGGTGGCAGGTTTAACCCAATAACGACACCCCCATAAAACCACCTGGTGGCAGGTTTAACCCAATAACGACACCACCATAAAACCACCTGGTGGCAGGTTTAACCCAATAACGACACCCCCATAAAACCACCTGGTGGCAGGTTTAACCCAATAACGACACCACCATAAAACCACCTGGTGGCAGGTTTAACCCAATAACGACACCACCATAAAACCACCTGGTGGCAGGTTTAACCCAATAACGACACCACCATAAAACCACCTGGTGGCAGGTTTAACCCAATAACGACACCACCATAAAACCACCTGGTGGCAGGTTTAACCCAATAACGACACCCCCATAAAACCACCTACTGGCAGGTTTAACCCAATAACGACACCACCAAAAAACCACCTGGTGGCAGGTTTAACCCAATAACGACACCCCCATAAAACCACCTGGTGGCAGGTTTAACCCAATAACGACACCACCATACCACCTGGTGGCAGGTTTAACCCAATAACGACACCACCATAAAACCACCTGGTGGCAGGTTTAACCCAATAACGACACCCCCATAAAACCACCTGGTGGCAGGTTTAACCCAATAACGACACCACCAAAAAACCACCTGGTGGCAGGTTTAACCCAATAACGACACCCCCATAAAACCACCTGGTGGCAGGTTTAACCCAATAACGACACCACCATACCACCTGGTGGCAGGTTTAACCCAATAACGACACCACCATAAAACCACCTGGTGGCAGGTTTAACCCAATAACGACACCACCATAAAACCACCTGGTGGCAGGTTTAACCCAATAACGACACCCCCATAAAACCACCTGGTGGCAGGTTGGACCCAGTAACGACACCACCATAAAACCACCTGGTGGCAGGTTTAACCCAATAACGACACCCCCATAAAACCACCTGGTGGCAGGTTTACCCAATAACGACACCACCACAAAACCACCTGGTGGCAGGTTTAACCCAATAACGACACCACCATAAAACCACCTGGTGGCAGGTTTAACCCAATAACGACACCACCATAAAACCACCTGGTGGCAGGTTTAACCCAATAACGACACCCCCATAAAACCACCTGGTGGCAGGTTTAACCCAATAACGACACCACCATAAAACCACCTGGTGGCAGGTTTAACCCAATAACGACACCCCCATAAAACCACCTGGTGGCAGGTTTAACCCAATAACGACACCACCATAAAACCACCTGGTGGCAGGTTTAACCCAATAACGACACCCCCATAAAACCACCTGGTGGCAGGTTTAACCCAATAACGACACCACCATAAAACCACCTGGTGGCAGGTTTAACCCAATAACGACACCACCATAAAACCACCTGGTGGCAGGTTTAACCCAATAACGACACCACCATAAAACCACCTGGTGGCAGGTTTAACCCAATAACGACACCCCCATAAAACCACCTGCTGGCAGGTTTAACCCAATAACGACACCACCAAAAATCCACCTGGTGGCAGGTTTAACCCAATAACGACACCCCCATAAAACCACCTGGTGGCAGGTTTAACCCAATAACGACACCACCATACCACCTGGTGGCAGGTTTAACCCAATAACGACACCACCATAAAACCACCTGGTGGCAGGTTTAACCCAATAACGACACCCCCATGAAACCACCTGGTGGCAGGTTTAACCCAATAACGACACCACCAAAAAACCACCTGGTGGCAGGTTTAACCCAATAACGACACCCCCATAAAACCACCTGGTGGCAGGTTTAACCCAATAACGACACCACCATACCACCTGGTGGCAGGTTTAACCCAATAACGACACCACCATAAAACCACCTGGTGGCAGGTTTAACCCAATAACGACACCACCATAAAACCACCTGGTGGCAGGTTTAACCCAATAACGACACCCCCATAAAACCACCTGGTGGCAGGTTGGACCCAGTAACGACACCACCATAAAACCACCTGGTGGCAGGTTGGACCCAATAACGACACCATCATAAAACCACCTGGTGGCAGGTTTAACCCAATAACGACACCCCCATAAAACCACCTGGTGGCAGGTTTAACCCAATAACGACACCACCATAAAACCACCTGGTGGCAGGTTTAACCCAATAACGACACCCCCATAAAACCACCTGGTGGCAGGTTTAACCCAATAACGACACCACCATAAAACCACCTGGTGGCAGGTTTAACCCAATAACGACACCCCCATAAAACCACCTGGTGGCAGGTTTAACCCAATAACGACACCACCATAAAACCACCTGGTGGCAGGTTTAACCCAATAACGACACCACCATAAAACCACCTGGTGGCAGGTTTAACCCAATAACGACACCACCATAAAACCACCTGGTGGCAGGTTTAACCCAATAACGACACCACCATAAAACCACCTGGTGGCAGGTTTAACCCAATAACGACACCCCCATAAAACCACCTGGTGGCAGGTTTAACCCAATAACGACACCACCATACCACCTGGTGGCAGGTTTAACCCAATAACGACACCACCATAAAAACACCTGGTGGCAGGTTTAACCCAATAACGACACCACCATAAAACCACCTGGTGGCAGGTTTAACCCAATAACGACACCCCCATAAAACCACCTGGTGGCAGGTTGGACCCAGTAACGACACCACCATAAAACCACCTGGTGGCAGGTTGGACCCAATAACGACACCATCATAAAACCACCTGGTGGCAGGTTTAACCCAATAACGACACCCCCATAAAACCACCTGGTGGCAGGTTTAACCCAATAACGACACCACCATAAAACCACCTGGTGGCAGGTTTAACCCAATAACGACACCCCCATAAAACCACCTGGTGGCAGGTTTAACCCAATAACGACACCACCATAAAACCACCTGGTGGCAGGTTTAACCCAATAACGACACCCCCATAAAACCACCTGGTGGCAGGTTTAACCCAATAACGACACCACCATAAAACCACCTGGTGGCAGGTTTAACCCAATAACGACACCACCATAAAACCACCTGGTGGCAGGTTTAACCCAATAACGACACCACCATAAAACCACCTGGTGGCAGGTTTAACCCAATAACGACACCACCATAAAACCACCTGGTGGCAGGTTTAACCCAATAACGACACCACCATAAAACCACCTGGTGGCAGGTTTAACCCAATAACGACACCACCATACCACCTGGTGGCAGGTTTAACCCAATAACGACACCACCATAAAACCACCTTTTGGCAGGTTTAACCCAATAACGACACCACCATAAAACCACCTGGTGGCAGGTTTAACCCAATAACGACACCCCCATAAAACCACCTGGTGGCAGGTTTAACCCAATAACGACACCACCATACCACCTGGTGGCAGGTTTAACCCAATAACGACACCACCATAAAACCACCTGGTGGCAGGTTTAACCCAATAACGACACCACCATAAAACCACCTGGTGGCAGGTTTAACCCAATAACGACACCCCCATAAAACCACCTGGTGGCAGGTTGGACCCAGTAACGACACCACCATAAAACCACCTGGTGGCAGGTTGGACCCAATAACGACACCATCATAAAACCACCTGGTGGCAGGTTTAACCCAATAACGACACCCCCATAAAACCACCTGGTGGCAGGTTTAACCCAATAACGACACCACCATAAAACCACCTGGTGGCAGGTTTAACCCAATAACGACACCCCCATAAAACCACCTGGTGGCAGGTTTAACCCAATAACGACACCACCATAAAACCACCTGGTGGCAGGTTTAACCCAATAACGACACCCCCATAAAACCACCTGGTGGCAGGTTTAACCCAATAACGACACCACCATAAAACCACCTGGTGGCAGGTTTAACCCAATAACGACACCACCATAAAACCACCTGGTGGCAGGTTTAACCCAATAACGACACCACCATAAAACCACCTGGTGGCAGGTTTAACCCAATAACGACACCACCATAAAACCACCTGGTGGCAGGTTTAACCCAATAACGACACCCCCATAAAACCACCTGGTGGCAGGTTTAACCCAATAACGACACCACCATACCACCTGGTGGCAGGTTTAACCCAATAACGACACCACCATAAAACCACCTTTTGGCAGGTTTAACCCAATAACGACACCCCCATAAAACCACCTGGTGGCAGGTTTAACCCAATAACGACACCACCATACCACCTGGTGGCAGGTTTAACCCAATAACGACACCACCATAAAACCACCTGGTGGCAGGTTTAACCCAATAACGACACCACCATAAAACCACCTGGTGGCAGGTTTAACCCAATAACGACACCCCCATAAAACCACCTGGTGGCAGGTTGGACCCAGTAACGACACCACCATAAAACCACCTGGTGGCAGGTTGGACCCAATAACGACACCATCATAAAACCACCTGGTGGCAGGTTTAACCCAATAACGACACCACCATAAAACCACCTGGTGGCAGGTTTAACCCAATAACGACACCACCATAAAACCACCTGGTGGCAGGTTTAACCCAATAACGACACCCCCATAAAACCACCTGGTGGCAGGTTGGACCCAATAACGACACCACCATAAAACCACCTGGTGGCAGGTTTAACCCAATAACGACACCCCCATAAAACCACCTGGTGGCAGGTTTGACCCAATAACGACACCACCATAAAACCACCTGGTGGCAGGTTTAACCCAATAACGACACCCCCATAAAACCACCTGGTGGCAGGTTGGACCCAATAACGACACCACCATAAAACCACCTGGTGGCAGGTTTAACCCAATAACGACACCACCATAAAACCACCTGGTGGCAGGTTTAACCCAATAAAGACACCACCATAAAACCACCTGGTGGCAGGTTGGACCCAATAACGACACCACCATAAAACCACCTGGTGGCAGGTTTAACCCAATAACGACACCACCATAAAACCACCTGGTGTCAGGTTTAACCCAATAACGACACCACCATAAAACCGCCTGGTGGCAGGTTTAACCCAATAACGACACCCCCATAAAACCACCTGGTGGCAGGTTTAACCCAATAACGACACCACCATGAAACCGCCTGGTGGCAGGTTTAACCCAATAACGACACCACCATAAAACCACCTGGTGGCAGGTTTAACCCAATAACGACACCACCATAAAACCGCCTGGTGGCAGGTTTAACCCAATAACGACACCACCATAAAACCACCTGGTGGCAGGTTTAACCCAATAACGACACCACCATAAAACCACCTGGTGGCAGGTTTAACCCAATAACGACACCCCCATAAAACCACCTGGTGGCAGGTTTAACCCAATAACGACACCACCATAAAACCACCTGGTGGCAGGTTTAACCCAATAACGACACCCCCATAAAACCACCTGGTGGCAGGTTTAACCCAATAACGACACCACCATAAAACCACCTGGTGGAAGGTTTAACCCAATAACGACACCCCCATAAAACCACCTGGTGGCAGGTTTAACCCAATAACGACACCACCATAAAACCACCTGGTGGCAGGTTTAACCTAATAACGACACCACCATAAAACCGCCTGGTGGCAGGTTTAACCCAATAACGACACCACCATAAAACCACCTGGTGGCAGGTTTAACCCAATAACGACACCCCCATAAAATCGCCTGGTGGCAGGTTTAACCCAATAACGACACCACCATAAAACCACCTGGTGGCAGGTTTAACCCAATAACGACACCCCCATAAAACTGCCTGGTGGCAGGTTTAACCCAATAACGACACCACCATAAAACCACCTGGTGGCAGGTTTAACCCAATAACGACACCCCCATAAAACCGCCTGGTGGCAGGTTTAACCCAATAACGACACCCCCATAAAACCACCTGGTGGCAGGTTTAACCCAATAACGACACCCCCATAAAACCACCTGGTGGCAGGTTGGACCCAATAACGACACCACCATAAAACCACCTGGTGGCAGGTTTAACCCAATAACGACACCCCCATAAAACCGCCTGGTGGCAGGTTTAACCCAATAACGACACCACCATAAAACCACCTGGTGGCAGGTTTAACCCAATAACGACACCCCCATAAAACCACCTGGTGGCAGGTTGGACCCAATAACGACACCACCATAAAACCACCTGGTGGCAGGTTGGACCCAATAACGACACCACCATAAAACCACCTGGTGGCAGGTTTAACCCAATAACGACACCACCATAAAACCACCTGGTGGCAGGTTTAACCCAATAACGACACCCCCATAAAACCACCTGGTGGCAGGTTGGACCCAATAACGACACCACCATAAAACCACCTGGTGGCAGGTTTAACCCAATAACGACACCACCATAAAACCACCTGGTGGCAGGTTTAACCCAATAACGACACCCCCATAAAACCACCTGGTGGCAGGTTTAACCCAATAACGACACCACCATAAAACCACCTGGTGGCAGGTTTAACCCAATAACGACACCCCCATAAAACCACCTGGTGGCAGGTTTAACCCAATAACGACACCACCATAAAACCACCTGGTGGCAGGTTTAACCCAATAACGACACCCCCATAAAACCACCTGGTGGCAGGTTTAACGCAATAACGACACCCCCATAAAACCACCTGGTGGCAGGTTTAACCCAATAACGACACCACCATAAAACCACCTGGTGGCAGGTTTAACCCAATAACGACACCCCCATAAAACCACCTGGTGGCAGGTTGGACCCAATAACGACACCACCATAAAACCACCTGGTGGCAGGTTGGACCCAATAACGACACCACCATAAAACCACCTGGTGGCAGGTTGGACCCAATAACGACACCACCATAAAACCACCTGGTGGCAGGTTTAACCCAATAACGACACCACCATAAAACCACCTGGTGGCAGGTTTAACCCAATAACGACACCCCCATAAAACCGCCTGGTGGCAGGTTTAACCCAATAACGACACCACCATAAAACCACCTGGTGGCAGGTTTAACCCAATAACGACACCCCCATAAAACCGCCTGGTGGCAGGTTTAACCCAATAACGACACCCCCATAAAACCGCCTGGTGGCAGGTTTAACCCAATAACGACACCACCATAAAACCACCTAGTGGCAGGTTTAACCCAATAACGACACCCCCATAAAACCGCCTGGTGGCAGGTTTAACCCAATAACGACACCCCCATAAAACCACCTGGTGGCAGGTTTAACCCAATAACGACACCCCCATAAAACCACCTGGTGGCAGGTTTAACCCAATAACGACACCACCATAAAACCACCTGGTGGCAGGTTTAACCCAATAACGACACCCCCATAAAACCACCTGGTGGCAGGTTGGACCCAATAACGACACCACCATAAAACCACCTGGTGGCAGGTTGGACCCAATAACGACACCACCATAAAACCACCTGGTGGCAGGTTGGACCCAATAACGACACCACCATAAAACCACCTGGTGGCAGGTTTAACCCAATAACGACACCACCATAAAACCACCTGGTGGCAGGTTTAACCCAATAACGACACCACCATAAAACCGCCTGGTGGCAGGTTTAACCCAATAACGACACCCCCATAAAACCACCTGGTGGCAGGTTTAACCCAATAACGACACCACCATAAAACCGCCTGGTGGCAGGTTTAACCCAATAACGACACCACCATAAAACCACCTGGTGGCAGGTTTAACCCAATAACGACACCACCATAAAACCACCTGGTGGCAGGTTTAACCCAATAACGACACCCCCATAAAACCACCTGGTGGCAGGTTTAACCCAATAACGACACCACCATAAAACCACCTGGTGGCAGGTTTAACCCAATAACGACACCACCATAAAACCACCTGGTGGCAGGTTTAACCCAATAACGACACCACCATAAAACCACCTGGTGGCAGGTTGGACCCAGTAACGACACCACCATAAAACCACCTGGTGGCAGGTTGGACCCAATAACGACACCATCATAAAACCACCTGGTGGCAGGTTTAACCCAATAACGACACCCCCATAAAACCACCTGGTGGCAGGTTTAACCCAATAACGACACCACCATAAAACCACCTGGTGGCAGGTTTAACCCAATAACGACACCCCCATAAAACCACCTGGTGGCAGGTTTAACCCAATAACGACACCACCATAAAACCACCTGGTGGCAGGTTTAACCCAATAACGACACCCCCATAAAACCACCTGGTGGCAGGTTTAACCCAATAACGACACCACCATAAAACCACCTGGTGGCAGGTTTAACCCAATAACGACACCACCATAAAACCACCTGGTGGCAGGTTTAACCCAATAACGACACCACCATAAAACCACCTGGTGGCAGGTTTAACCCAATAACGACACCCCCATAAAACCACCTGGTGGCAGGTTTAACCCAATAACGACACCACCATACCACCTGGTGGCAGGTTTAACCCAATAACGACACCACCATAAAACCACCTTTTGGCAGGTTTAACCCAATAACGACACCCCCATAAAACCACCTGGTGGCAGGTTTAACCCAATAACGACACCACCATACCACCTGGTGGCAGGTTTAACCCAATAACGACACCACCATAAAACCACCTGGTGGCAGGTTTAACCCAATAACGACACCACCATAAAACCACCTGGTGGCAGGTTTAACCCAATAACGACACCCCCATAAAACCACCTGGTGGCAGGTTGGACCCAGTAACGACACCACCATAAAACCACCTGGTGGCAGGTTGGACCCAATAACGACACCATCATAAAACCACCTGGTGGCAGGTTTAACCCAATAACGACACCACCATAAAACCACCTGGTGGCAGGTTTAACCCAATAACGACACCACCATAAAACCACCTGGTGGCAGGTTTAACCCAATAACGACACCCCCATAAAACCACCTGGTGGCAGGTTGGACCCAATAACGACACCACCATAAAACCACCTGGTGGCAGGTTTAACCCAATAACGACACCCCCATAAAACCACCTGGTGGCAGGTTTGACCCAATAACGACACCACCATAAAACCACCTGGTGGCAGGTTTAACCCAATAACGACACCCCCATAAAACCACCTGGTGGCAGGTTGGACCCAGTAACGACACCACCATAAAACCACCTGGTGGCAGGTTGGACCCAATAACGACACCATCATAAAACCACCTGGTGGCAGGTTTAACCCAATAACGACACCACCATAAAACCACCTGGTGGCAGGTTTAACCCAATAACGACACCACCATAAAACCACCTGGTGGCAGGTTTAACCCAATAACGACACCCCCATAAAACCACCTGGTGGCAGGTTGGACCCAATAACGACACCACCATAAAACCACCTGGTGGCAGGTTTAACCCAATAACGACACCCCCATAAAACCACCTGGTGGCAGGTTTGACCCAATAACGACACCACCATAAAACCACCTGGTGGCAGGTTTAACCCAATAACGACACCCCCATAAAACCACCTGGTGGCAGGTTGGACCCAATAACGACACCACCATAAAACCACCTGGTGGCAGGTTTAACCCAATAACGACACCACCATAAAACCACCTGGTGGCAGGTTTAACCCAATAAAGACACCACCATAAAACCACCTGGTGGCAGGTTGGACCCAATAACGACACCACCATAAAACCACCTGGTGGCAGGTTTAACCCAATAACGACACCACCATAAAACCACCTGGTGTCAGGTTTAACCCAATAACGACACCACCATAAAACCGCCTGGTGGCAGGTTTAACCCAATAACGACACCCCCATAAAACCACCTGGTGGCAGGTTTAACCCAATAACGACACCACCATGAAACCGCCTGGTGGCAGGTTTAACCCAATAACGACACCACCATAAAACCACCTGGTGGCAGGTTTAACCCAATAACGACACCACCATAAAACCGCCTGGTGGCAGGTTTAACCCAATAACGACACCACCATAAAACCACCTGGTGGCAGGTTTAACCCAATAACGACACCACCATAAAACCACCTGGTGGCAGGTTTAACCCAATAACGACACCCCCATAAAACCACCTGGTGGCAGGTTTAACCCAATAACGACACCACCATAAAACCACCTGGTGGCAGGTTTAACCCAATAACGACACCCCCATAAAACCACCTGGTGGCAGGTTTAACCCAATAACGACACCACCATAAAACCACCTGGTGGAAGGTTTAACCCAATAACGACACCCCCATAAAACCACCTGGTGGCAGGTTTAACCCAATAACGACACCACCATAAAACCACCTGGTGGCAGGTTTAACCTAATAACGACACCACCATAAAACCGCCTGGTGGCAGGTTTAACCCAATAACGACACCACCATAAAACCACCTGGTGGCAGGTTTAACCCAATAACGACACCCCCATAAAATCGCCTGGTGGCAGGTTTAACCCAATAACGACACCACCATAAAACCACCTGGTGGCAGGTTTAACCCAATAACGACACCCCCATAAAACTGCCTGGTGGCAGGTTTAACCCAATAACGACACCACCATAAAACCACCTGGTGGCAGGTTTAACCCAATAACGACACCCCCATAAAACCGCCTGGTGGCAGGTTTAACCCAATAACGACACCCCCATAAAACCACCTGGTGGCAGGTTTAACCCAATAACGACACCCCCATAAAACCACCTGGTGGCAGGTTGGACCCAATAACGACACCACCATAAAACCACCTGGTGGCAGGTTTAACCCAATAACGACACCCCCATAAAACCGCCTGGTGGCAGGTTTAACCCAATAACGACACCACCATAAAACCACCTGGTGGCAGGTTTAACCCAATAACGACACCCCCATAAAACCACCTGGTGGCAGGTTGGACCCAATAACGACACCACCATAAAACCACCTGGTGGCAGGTTGGACCCAATAACGACACCACCATAAAACCACCTGGTGGCAGGTTTAACCCAATAACGACACCACCATAAAACCACCTGGTGGCAGGTTTAACCCAATAACGACACCCCCATAAAACCACCTGGTGGCAGGTTGGACCCAATAACGACACCACCATAAAACCACCTGGTGGCAGGTTTAACCCAATAACGACACCACCATAAAACCACCTGGTGGCAGGTTTAACCCAATAACGACACCCCCATAAAACCACCTGGTGGCAGGTTTAACCCAATAACGACACCACCATAAAACCACCTGGTGGCAGGTTTAACCCAATAACGACACCCCCATAAAACCACCTGGTGGCAGGTTTAACCCAATAACGACACCACCATAAAACCACCTGGTGGCAGGTTTAACCCAATAACGACACCCCCATAAAACCACCTGGTGGCAGGTTTAACGCAATAACGACACCCCCATAAAACCACCTGGTGGCAGGTTTAACCCAATAACGACACCACCATAAAACCACCTGGTGGCAGGTTTAACCCAATAACGACACCCCCATAAAACCACCTGGTGGCAGGTTGGACCCAATAACGACACCACCATAAAACCACCTGGTGGCAGGTTGGACCCAATAACGACACCACCATAAAACCACCTGGTGGCAGGTTGGACCCAATAACGACACCACCATAAAACCACCTGGTGGCAGGTTTAACCCAATAACGACACCACCATAAAACCACCTGGTGGCAGGTTTAACCCAATAACGACACCCCCATAAAACCGCCTGGTGGCAGGTTTAACCCAATAACGACACCACCATAAAACCACCTGGTGGCAGGTTTAACCCAATAACGACACCCCCATAAAACCGCCTGGTGGCAGGTTTAACCCAATAACGACACCCCCATAAAACCGCCTGGTGGCAGGTTTAACCCAATAACGACACCACCATAAAACCACCTAGTGGCAGGTTTAACCCAATAACGACACCCCCATAAAACCGCCTGGTGGCAGGTTTAACCCAATAACGACACCCCCATAAAACCACCTGGTGGCAGGTTTAACCCAATAACGACACCCCCATAAAACCACCTGGTGGCAGGTTTAACCCAATAACGACACCACCATAAAACCACCTGGTGGCAGGTTTAACCCAATAACGACACCCCCATAAAACCACCTGGTGGCAGGTTGGACCCAATAACGACACCACCATAAAACCACCTGGTGGCAGGTTGGACCCAATAACGACACCACCATAAAACCACCTGGTGGCAGGTTGGACCCAATAACGACACCACCATAAAACCACCTGGTGGCAGGTTTAACCCAATAACGACACCACCATAAAACCACCTGGTGGCAGGTTTAACCCAATAACGACACCACCATAAAACCGCCTGGTGGCAGGTTTAACCCAATAACGACACCCCCATAAAACCACCTGGTGGCAGGTTTAACCCAATAACGACACCACCATAAAACCGCCTGGTGGCAGGTTTAACCCAATAACGACACCACCATAAAACCACCTGGTGGCAGGTTTAACCCAATAACGACACCACCATAAAACCACCTGGTGGCAGGTTTAACCCAATAACGACACCCCCATAAAACCACCTGGTGGCAGGTTTAACCCAATAACGACACCACCATAAAACCACCTGGTGGCAGGTTTAACCCAATAACGACACCACCATAAAACCACCTGGTGGCAGGTTTAACCCAATAACGACACCACCATAAAACCACCTGGTGGCAGGTTTAACCCAATAACGACACCCCCATAAAACCGCCTGGTGGCAGGTTTAACCCAATAACGACACCACCATAAAACCACCTGGTGGCAGGTTTAACCCAATAACGACACCCCCATAAAACCGCCTGGTGGCAGGTTTAACCCAATAACGACACCCCCATAAAACCACCTGGTGGCAGGTTTAACCCAATAACGACACCCCCATAAAACCACCTGGTGGCAGGTTTAACCCAATAACGACACCACCATAAAACCACCTGGTGGCAGGTTTAACCCAATAACGACACCCCCATAAAACCACCTGGTGGCAGGTTTAACCCAATAACGACACCACCATAAAACCACCTGGTGGCAGGTTTAACCCAATAACGACACCCCCATAAAACCACCTGGTGGCAGGTTTAACCCAATAACGACACCACCATAAAACCACCTGGTGGCAGGTTTAACCCAATAACGACACCCCCATAAAACCACCTGGTGGCAGGTTTAACCCAATAACGACACCCCCATAAAACCACCTGGTGGCAGGTTTAACCCAATAACGACACCACCATAAAACCACCTGGTGGCAGGTTTAACCCAATAACGACACCCCCATAAAACCACCTGGTGGCAGGTTGGACCCAATAACGACACCACCATAAAACCACCTGGTGGCAGGTTTAACCCAATAACGACACCACCATAAAACCACCTGGTGGCAGGTTGGACCCAATAACGACACCACCATAAAACCACCTGGTGGCAGGTTTAACCCAATAACGACACCACCATAAAACCACCTGGTGGCAGGTTTAACCCAATAACGACACCACCATAAAACCACCTGGTGGCAGGTTTAACCCAATAACGACACCCCCATAAAACCACCTGGTGGCAGGTTGGACCCAATAACGACACCACCATAAAACCACCTGGTGGCAGGTTGGACCCAATAACGACACCACCATAAAACCACCTGGTGGCAGGTTTAACCCAATAACGACACCACCATAAAACCACCTGGTGGCTGGTTTAACACAATAACGACACCCCCATAAAACCACCTGGTGGCAGGTTGGACCCAATAACGACACCACCATAAAACCACCTGGTGGCAGGTTTAACCCAATAACGACACCCCCATAAAACCACCTGGTGGCAGGTTTGACCCAATAACGACACCACCATAAAACCACCTGGTGGAAGGTTTAACCCAATAACGACACCCCCATAAAACCACCTGGTGGCAGGTTGGACCCAATAACGACACCACCATAAAACCACCTGGTGGCAGGTTTAACCCAATAAAGACACCACCATAAAACCACCTGGTGGCAGGTTGGACCCAATAACGACACCACCATAAAACCACCTGGTGGCAGGTTTAACCCAATAACGACACCACCATAAAACCACCTGGTGGCAGGTTTAACCCAATAACGACACCACCATAAAACCGCCTGGTGGCAGGTTTAACCCAATAACGACACCCCCATAAAACCACCTGGTGGCAGGTTTAACCCAATAACGACACCACCATAAAACCGCCTGGTGGCAGGTTTAACCCAATAACGACACCACCATAAAACCACCTGGTGGCAGGTTTAACCCAATAACGACACCACCATAAAACCACCTGGTGGCAGGTTTAACCCAATAACGACACCCCCATAAAACCACCTGGTGGCAGGTTTAACCCAATAACGACACCACCATAAAACCACCTGGTGGCAGGTTTAACCCAATAACGACACCCCCATAAAACCACCTGGTGGCAGGTTTAACCCAATAACGACACCACCATAAAACCACCTGGTGGCAGGTTTAACCCAATAACGACACCCCCATAAAACCACCTGGTGGCAGGTTTAACCCAATAACGAAACCACCATGAAACCACCTGGTGGCAGGTTTAACCCAATAACGACACCACCATAAAACCACCTGGTGGCAGGTTTAACCCAATAACGACACCCCCATAAAACCGCCTGGTGGCAGGTTTAACCCAATAACGACACCACCATAAAACCACCTGGTGGCAGGTTTAACCCAATAACGACACCCCCATAAAACCGCCTGGTGGCAGGTTTAACCCAATAACGACACCCCCATAAAACCGCCTGGTGGCAGGTTTAACCCAATAACGACACCCCCATAAAACCGCCTGGTGGCAGGTTTAACCCAATAACGACACCACCATAAAACCACCTGGTGGCAGGTTTAACCCAATAACGACACCCCCATAAAACCGCCTGGTGGCAGGTTTAACCCAATAACGACACCACCATAAAACCACCTAGTGGCAGGTTTTACCCAATAACGACACCCCCATAAAACCGCCTGGTGGCAGGTTTAACCCAATAACGACACCCCCATAAAACCACCTGGTGGCAGGTTTAACCCAATAACGACACCCCCATAAAACCACCTGGTGGCAGGTTGGACCCAATAACGACACCACCATAAAACCACCTGGTGGCAGGTTGGACCCAATAACGACACCACCATGAAACCACCTGGTGGCAGGTTGGACCCAATAACGACACCACCATAAAACCACCTGGTGGCAGGTTTAACCCAATAACGACACCACCATAAAACCACCTGGTGGCAGGTTTAACCCAATAACGACACCACCATAAAACCGCCTGGTGGCAGGTTTAACCCAATAACGACACCCCCATAAAACCATCTGGTGGCAGGTTTAACCCAATAACGACACCACCATAAAACCACCTGGTGGCAGGTTTAACCCAATAACGACACCACCATAAAACCACCTGGTGGCAGGTTTAACCCAATAACGACACCACCATAAAACCACCTGGTGGCAGGTTTAACCCAATAACGACACCACCATAAAACCACCTGGTGGCAGGTTTAACCCAATAACGACACCCCCATAAAACCATCTGGTGGCAGGTTTAACCCAATAACGACACCACCATAAAACCACCTGGTGGCAGGTTTAACCCAATAACGACACCACCATAAAACCACCTGGTGGCAGGTTTAACCCAATAACGACACCACCATAAAACCACCTGGTGGCAGGTTTAACCCAATAACGACACCCCCATAAAACCGCCTGGTGGCAGGTTTAACCCAATAACGACACCACCATAAAACCACCTGGTGGCAGGTTTAACCCAATAACGACACCCCCATAAAACCGCCTGGTGGCAGGTTTAACCCAATAACGACACCCCCATAAAACCACCTGGTGGCAGGTTTAACCCAATAACGACACCCCCATAAAACCACCTGGTGGCAGGTTTAACCCAATAACGACACCACCATAAAACCACCTGGTGGCAGGTTTAACCCAATAACGACACCCCCATAAAACCACCTGGTGGCAGGTTGGACCCAATAACGACACCACCATAAAACCACCTGGTGGCAGGTTGGACCCAATAACGACACCACCATAAAACCACCTGGTGGCAGGTTTAACCCAATAACGACACCACCATAAAACCACCTGGTGGCAGGTTTAACCCAATAACGACACCCCCATAAAACCACCTGGAGGCAGGTTGGACCCAATAACAACACCACCATAAAACCACCTGGTGGCAGGTTTAACCCAATAACGACACCCCCATAAAACCACCTGGTGGCAGGTTTGACCCAATAACGACACCACCATAAAACCACCTGGTGGCAGGTTTAACCCAATAACGACACCCCCATAAAACCACCTGGTGGCAGGTTTAACCCAATAACGACACCACCATAAAACCACCTGGTGGCAGGTTGGACCCAATAACGACACCACCATAAAACCACCTGGTGGCAGGTTGGACCCAATAACGACACCACCATAAAACCACCTGGTGGCAGGTTTAACCCAATAACGACACCACCATAAAACCACCTGGTGGCAGGTTTAACCCAATAACGACACCACCATAAAACCACCTGGTGCAGGTTTAACCCAATAACGACACCACCATAAAACCACCTGGTGGCAGTTTGGACCCAATAACGACACCACCATAAAACCACCTGGTGGCAGGTTGGACCCAATAACGACACCACCATAAAACCACCCAGTGGTTGGACCCAATAAAGACACCACCATAAAACCGCTCAGTGGTTTGACCCAATAACGAGGGTGGTTACAGAATCCGTCAGTTTTAACAGTCGTTCATAAAAAACACCACCATTGTGACATAATATTAAAGAGCAAGTGCCTCAAAACCTTCAAACAGATTTTTTGCTCTCTCAACGTGTGTATCTCTCCCCTCTCTCAACGTGTGTATCTCTCCCCTCTCTCAACGTGTGTATCTCTCCCCTCTCTCAACGTGTGTATCTCTCCCCTCTCTCAACGTGCGTATCTCTCCCCTCTCTCAACGTGCGTATCTCTCCCCTCTCTCAACGTGCGTATCTCTCCCCTCTCTCAACGTGCCTATCTCTCCCCTCTCTCAACGTGCGTATCTCTCCCCTCTCTCAACGTGCCTATCTCTCCCCTCTCTCAACGTGCCTATCTCTCCCCTCGCTCAACGTGCCTATCTCTCCCCTCTCTCAACGTGCGTATCTCTCCCCTCTCTCAACGTGCGTATCTCTCCCCTCTCTCAACGTGCGTATCTCTCCCCTCTCTCAACGTGCGTATCTCTCCCCTCTCTCAACGTGCCTATCTCTCCCCTCTCTCAACGTGCGTATCTCTCCCCTCTCTCAACGTGCCTATCTCTCCCCTCTCTCAACGTGCCTATCTCTCCCCTCGCTCAACGTGCGTATCTCTCCCCTCTCTCAACGTGCGTATCTCTCCCCTCTCTCAACGTGTGTATCTCTCCCCTCTCTCAACGTGTGTATCTCTCCCCTCTCTCAACGTGTGTATCTCTCCCCTCTCTCAACGTGCGTATCTCTCCCCTCTCTCAACGTGCGTATCTCTCCCCTCTCTCAACGTGCCTGTCTCTCCCCTCTCTCAACGTGCCTATCTCTCCCCTCTCTCAACGTGTGTATCTCTCCCCTCTCTCAACGTGCCTATCTCTCCCCTCTCTCAATGTGCGTATCTCTCCCCTCTCTCAACGTGCCTATCTCTCCCCTCTCTCAACGTGCGTATCTCTCCCCTCTCTCAACGTGCGTATCTCTCCCCTCTCTCAACGTGCGTATCTCTCCCCTCTCTCAACATGTGTATCTCTCCCCTCTCTCAACGTGCATATCTCTCCCCTCTCTCAACGTGCGTATCTCTCCCCTCTCTCAACGTGCGTATCTCTCCCCTCTCTCAACGTGCGTATCTCTCCCCTCTCTCAACGTGCGTATCTCTCCCCTCTCTCAACGTGCGTATCTCTTCCCTCTCTCAACGTGCGTATCTCTCCCCTCTCTCAACGTGCGTATCTCTCCCCTCTCTCAACGTGTGTATCTCTCCCCTCTCTCAACGTGCGTATCTCTCCCCTCTCTCAACGTGCGTATCTCTCCCCTCTCTCAACGTGTGTATCTCTCCCCTCTCTCAACGTGTGTATCTCTCCCCTCTCTCAACGTGCGTATCTCTCCCCTCTCTCAACGTGTGTATCTCTCCCCTCTCTCAACGTGCGTATCTCTCCCCTCTCTCAACGTGCGTATCTCTCCCCTCTCTCAACGTGTGTATCTCTCCCCTCTCTCAACGTGTGTATCTCTCCCCTCTCTCAACGTGTGTATCTCTCCCCTCTCTTTGCGAGTGCCTACAGTTGGAAAAGGCCATTTCCACCAACGGAGAGGTGCCCGAGCGCCATCCGATGTGACTCGGCCTGGGTAGCAAGCCTACTGTTGACTCTACCCTCCCTGGTGAGATTCCTTAAAGGAAATGGACATTGTGTTTAGCCAGTAATTTGTTCTGTAATTGTATTATACTGTAGATATTCTCAACGAGTTCAATTTCACAAGAGTTATTCAAAAATGTACTTGTGGTGGTAATGAGGAAAGAAATTGTATCAGCATGTCTGGTTGATTTATTCTGGACCGGTATATGTTAACGTGATATTTTTACATATTTTCTTAGCAGTACAACATAAACTGGACTCATCAGTGGTTGTTAAATTGGATGGAATCACAGCCGCTTGAATAGGATTACAATTCCATTTAAGCTTTCATTCTCAGAAGCGTATTACTTTGCTGTACATATCATATCACTTCCTCATTACTTATAACACCCAGTCTGTCTCCTTTATCACTGCACTGTACACAGCTGTGGCACACACACACACACACACACAGACACACCACACACACCACACACACACATACACACATACACACACACACACACACACACACACACATACACACACACACATACACACACACACACACACACACACACACACACACACACACACACACACACACACACACACACACACACACACACACACACACACACACACACACACACACACACACACACACACACACACACACACACACACACACACACACAGGCTGTTTTCTAGGCTCATCCCTGGAGAATCTCCCTCCTAATCTAACTGGGCTAATTTAAACGGTTTGATGGTGATTATGGCTGTTCATTAATTAAGGGTTTGACCCGGTTCTGACGTGTAATAATTCCTGCTAGTAAAGATTTTGCCCGGTTCTGATAAATCCAGTGACTAAACTACTGTGCCACGTCCTCCGGGGAGCACCAAGCACTAATGAGACTGGTTAATCATCACAATGCCATTTGCCAACATGATGAGTGATGGGAGAGGCGGGCGTGATGGGTGGTGGGTGGTGGGTGGTGGCCGGTGGCAGGTGGTGGTGGGTGGTGGGTGGTGGGTGGTGGGTGGTGGCAGGCGGTGGTGGGTGGTGGGTGGTGGGAGGTGGTGGGTGGTGGGAGGGTGGTGGGTGGTGGTGGGTGGTGGGTGGTGGGAGGTGGTGGGTGGTGGGTGGGTGGTGGGTGGGTGGGTGGTGGGTGGGTGGGTGGGTGGTGGCCGGTGGCGGGCGGTGGTGGGTGGTGGGTGGTGGGAGGTGGTGGGTGGTGGGTGGGTGGTGGGTGGGTGGGTGGTGGCCGGTGGTGGGAGGTGGATGGGTGGTGGCCGGTGGTGGGTGGTGGGTGGGTGGTGGGTGGGTGGTGGGCAACAAGCAGAGCCGGGGAGAGGAGTGGTAATGGTGTCATCTGTATCGGTGTAGGAGCTACGGGCAAGGGAGGCAACGGGAAGCATGCGTAACGCAAAGCCCAGTTTTCTCTCACCTGGCGAGGCCAGCTCTCAACCTGTCTAACTGTCTGTCTGTATGTCGGTCTCTGTGCAAAACCCATATTGACTGTGAAAGCTTGCTGAGCAGGTTTTTAGACACAGAGAAAATAATCAAATTATAGCAGAAAGCAGTTTGCTGTCCATAACCATTGCTAGCAGCTGTAGTACTTGACCTGCTGTGAAGAAGACCCTGACAAACTGTCTGGTTTGAGATATCCTTACAGGAGTTTTGAGGTAGAATCTTAATTTATCAACCTTCATTAATAAAAGAAGTCCAATGTTGTTTGAAGACATGATATCGATTTAATTGATATCAGCGGTTGCTCGTCTGACACCATAAAAGGAAATTGTGTAATAAAATCTTGATTAAAGTCCCGGCGGGGGGGGGGGGGGAATCCACATTATGCAGAATTTCACACCCAGTCAATGTCCTTGACTGTCTTTGAGAAATACGATCATCATTAAAACTGCTATTCTTCAGTTCCAGTTGCAGCACATGAAACCTTCTGTGTCCAATCCTCACAGGGGTTTGAGACCAGGAAGGCCTAGTGTCCGCTATCCATAGATGTTGGTAAATGTACATTGTCTGTGTGCCTCTGGGTTTTGAAATCAGTCTTCATAGGGATAGACATCCATGGTTCATATTGCATACAGTGTGTGTTGAACAGGCAGTCTTTCTGACAGCCTCCATTTCTGATTCAGTGTTTCTCTTATCTTGCCTCCCAGCCTGGACATATTGACCGTGGCCTTGCCTTGTGTGGGCTGAGTTGTCACGTAAGGCAGCTAGCGACATTAGAACACCAGGGTCTGGATTCACAAAGTGTCTCAAAGAGTGTTAAGGATCATAATTATATGGATCCTAGATCAGCACTCCTATGGGCTCAGCTGTCACAAAGCCTCCAGAGGATCCACCCCTTCCTCCTCAGCCTCTTCTTATTTTCAACCTGACTGACTGACTGACTGATTGATTGACTGACTGGCTGATTGACTGACTGACTGGCTGATTGACTGACTGACTGACTGACTGATTGATTGATTGATTGATTGACTGACCGACTGAATGACTGACCGATTGACTGACTGACTGACTGACTGAATGACTGATTGATTGATTGACTGACTGAATGACCGACTGATTGAATGACTGACTGACTGACTGAGTGACCGACTGACTGATTGAATGACTGTCTGACACCAACACAAACAGCCTGTGGACTATGTGACTCCATTATGTCATCGTGGCTCTATTATGCAGGATCGGGTAGTGTTTCTATTCCAGCCACCATCAGAGACCAACATCCTCGTCTTGGTTCCTGTGTCAAAGATCTAACGCTGAGGTGTAACAGTGGTGTGGTTGGTGGGAAGCAGACACACCCACCTGTGTGTGTTTACACCTTACTAGAACGATACCCCGGCGTCAAATACGACAGGCAGACAAGCCGTGGTGAGATCCATCCATTGTCTGTGTGTAAGCTGAGCCCTGTAGCTATTTAAAAATGGCCGCCGAGCTCATTGTGCGAGGGAATCGTAGCGTGGTAGGAACAGCTGCGGCCTCCCCGGGAGAGAATGTTGAACGCTGACGTCGGCTGAGAATCTGATGGCCTTGTAACAGGGGGGATGTGATAGTGGCGGATGAAACATACTGGGGATAGCCGGCTGCAGCACCGCGGCATCTCACGTCTGCAGCTGTGGAATGGGTCCTTAGGGAGCAGTAGAGAGAATAGCCCAGGGGGAGGGGGAGGGGTTCTCAAATAGAATAACAAATAAATGTTTCTGTCAAGACTAGTCCAGATTTGGAACGTTTATTGACGTATTGCTCCTTTGTTTTTTGGTTTGACCATGTTTAGTCAGACGGCAATACCATGCGTACATTTCGTTTTTTGGGGGGATAAAGCTTGAATTAGGAAAAGTTCCAATAGAAAAATAGCTTCTCCTTTGTTCACCACATGCTGTGTGGTGAAGGAGGATGTTCTCGACTGCGTCATGGTGTTCCAATTCAAACAGCTTTTCTTCCGCTCAGAGGAAACCGAGAGATCCGCGGCAGAGTAAATGATTCCCTAGTGAATGACAAGAGGGGGGTTGTATTGATGAGTAGAGGACGACATGGATCTGAGGGCCAGTAACACTCAGTGATCTCTAAAACCAGCCAAGGCCCTGTCTTGTTCTACCCTGCCGTAATCACTCCCTCAGACAAGAAAGGACCTCCTTGCCCCGTTGTGACTGGTTACCGGCCGAGCGCTGTGTTTATTTAATGGCCACACCGGGGAGTCCTTAACCCCGGGATTTAACCACAGGAAGCAAGGTCATCGGGTGACCGAGGCCAACCAGAATCCACGCCGTCATCATCCCTAAGGATGTAGATGTTCTTGCTGAATCAGCTACATCATATGAACATCCCCATACTAATGCACTGTATACATGTGGATTTAAGATGGTTTCTTGGTATGGCAAGTCACTTGAAGATCTCTTACAATCTCTGTCATTGTTTGGTCAGGCTCCTTTATTGAGAGGGAGGGAGGGAGGGAGGGAGGGAGGGAAGGGGGGGGGGGGGGGTCTGGTACAGTGTATTATAATAACATTGAATACACTGTATAGTGTCAGCTGATCCTCTCTGCTACCTGGAGATAGATGCCAAGGCTTCTGGGTAATTTAAAAAGTAGGGCACCCAATATAATCTCCATGATTAAAGATGAATTTTTCCGGCCTGGCAACTTTTATTAAAACTAAAGAGCAGCGCCGCTCTGCGCTGATACGGAGCAGGTGGGGTGGGTGGAGGGAAGTGCAAGCGAGGGAGAGATCGTAAATGAAATAATAAATTATATGCCACAGACCCATTATGGATGAACATTTGAACATGAGCTCCCATTAAAATGTTGGGAATGAGTTGACTGGAAATCAACTTGAAGGAATCACCCAATACAGTGTATTCGAGACGTCAGTACAGACACAAAAACAACGGATCCCATCATTGACAAACTATAAACTTATGTGGTGCACTGCTGTTACAGGGGACATTAAGGGGACATTAATGGGAATATTTATGTCTCTACAGGGGAAAATTAATGGGAATGTGTATATCTCTACAGGGGAAAATTAATGGGAATGTGTATATCTCTGGGGGAAATTAATGGGAATGTGTATATCTCTGGGGGAAATTAATGGGAATGTGTATATCTCTGGGGGAAATTAATGGGAATGTGTATATCTCTCTAGGGGAAATTAAAGGGAATGTGTATATCTCTCTAGGGGAAATTAATGGGAATGTGTATATCTCTGGGGGAAATTAATGGGAATGTGTATATCTCTCTAGGGGAAATTAATGGGAATGTGTATATCGCTCTAGGGGAAATTAATGGGAATGTGTATATCTCTGGGGGAAATTAATGAGAATGTGTATATCTCTCTAGGGGAAATTAATGGGAATGTGTATATCGCTCTAGGGGAAATTAATGGGAATGTGTATATCTCTCTAGGGGAAATTAATGGGAATGTGTATATCTCTCTAGGGGAAATTAATGGGAATGTGTATATCTCTCTAGGGGAAATTAATGGGAATGTGTATATCGCTCTAGGGGAAATTAATGGGAATGTGTATATCTCTCTAGGGGAAATTAATGGGAATGTGTATATCTCTCTAGGGGAAATTCATACGAATTTGCATCCTTGAACCAGATGTCACACATTGGGTCGCTATAGGCAACTAGAACATAGAGCATTGAGGTCTAGATGGAGATGTCTTGTAGAACCAGACGACACGTGAAAATACTCTAATGCTCCCGAAGACATATCTTTAGTTTTCCATTTACTCTGCAGAACTACCCATGTTGAGACACATTGTCTCTTTTCCAAGGCAGTCCTGAAACAGCAGCAAACAAACTAAACTACTCTCATGAAAACAACCGATTCTTATATTGTTGTTATACCCAAAACTACTCTCATGAAAACAACCGATTCTTATATTGTTGTTATACCCAAAACTACTCTCATGAAAACAACCGATTCTTATATTGTTGTTATACCCAAAACTACTCTCATGAAAACAACCGATTCTTATATTGTTGTTATACCCAAAACTACTCTCATGAAAACAACCGATTCTTATATTGTTGTTATACCCAAAACTACCTTCATGAAAACAACCGATTCTTATATTGTTGTTATACCCAAAACTACTCTCATGAAAACAACCAATTCTTATATTGTTGTTATACCCAAAACTACTCTCATGAAAACAACCAATTCTTATATTGTTGTTATACCCAAAACTACTCTCATGAAAATAACCGATTCTTATATTGTTGTTATACCCAAAACTACTCTCATGAAAACAACCGATTCTTATATTGTTGTTATACCCAAAACTACTCTCATGAAAATAACCAATTCTTATATTGTTGTTATACCCAAAACTACTCTCATGAAAATTGTCATATTGACATTACACCAAAAGTCCACAAGTCCACAGATATAAGTATTTTCCAACAAAACACAGCTTACATTTCCAAGGTAATGTTTTTTTTGGTTTTCCAGCAGTGGTTCCTCTCCTTGTATGGAGTGATGCTTCTGAAAAGCCTTTTTCAACCCCAATCTCTACTTTTGCCATTTGACACTTATCTCAGCTTGGTGATAAACTGAATTCTTTGATCAGTGTGTTCCTCATCATCACACGACTGTTACGTAAACATGGAGACCGTTAGGAAAACATGCCCGACATTAGATCAACATACTGGACTCGAGTCCAAATACAGGCATATTTGGTTGGACTAATTCTCCTCACTTTTTCCCATGGGAGTGGTGTTTATGCATCTAATCATTCGAAAATGTATTTTATTTTTTTTTAAAACACACTGGGTCACAGGACTGTACAATGAGTCAGTGAGTCATGGAAAAATACAACATTCATACATTTCGATCAGTTCAATAGAAGGATGACGGTTCCTGGTCATAATTTTAGCCAGGACTCCAAAAGCACATTTATTTTAAACCCTTGAAATCCCAATCACTTGGAGCCATAAACCAACAGAATATGATTGCAGCTCAGAAAGCTACAGGACACTAAAGCAAACCTTTATGAAGGCAGTCCACCCCTGATACATACAACAAACAGCCTGGTACTGTTGTATACATACAGTACACGCATGGAGCATGCAGCCATCTATCACACAGTATATGCCAGATGCTTTGATCCGAAGCAACTTACAGTCATGGAAACATTTTACGTGTAGGGGGCCCCAGTGGGAATCAAACCCACGATCCTGATGTTGCAAGAACCATGTTCTACTAACTGAACTACGGAGGACCATGTTCTACTAACTGAACTACAGAGGACCATGTTCTACTAATAGAACTACAGAGGACCGTGTTCTACTAACTGAACTACAGAGGACCGTGTTCTACTAACTGAACTACAGAGGACCATGTTCTACTAACTGAACTACAGAGGACCATGTTCTACTAACTGAACTACAGAGGACCATGTTCTACTAATAGAACTACAGAGGACCATGTTCTACTAACTGAACTACAGAGGACCATGTTCTACTAACTGAACTACAGAGGACCATGTTCTACTAACTGAACTACAGAGGACCGTGTTCTACTAACTGAACTACAGAGGACCATGTTCTACTAATAGAACTACAGAGGACCGTGTTCTACTAACTGAACTACAGAGGACTGTGTTCTACTAACTGAACTACAGAGGACCATGTTCTACTAACTGAACTACAGAGGACCGTATTCTACTAACTGAACTACAGAGGACCATGTTCTACTAACTGAACTACAGAAGACCATGTTCTACTAACTGAACTACAGAGGACCATGTTCTACTAACTGAACTACAGAGGACCATGTTCTACTAACTGAACTACAGAGGGCCATGTTCTACTAACTGAACTACAGAGGATCATGTTCTACTAATAGAACTACAGAGGACCATGTTCTACTAACTGAACTACAGAGGACCGTGTTCTACTAACTGAACTACAGAGGACCATGTTCTACTAACTGAACTACAGAGGACCGTGTTCTACTAACTGAACTACAGAGGACCATGTTCTACTAACTGAACTACAGAGGACCATTTTCTACTAACTGAACTACAGAGGACCGTGTTCTACTGACTGAACTACAGAGGACCGTGTTCTACTAACTGAACTACAGAGGACCATGTTCTACTAATAGAACTACAGAGGACCATGTTCTACTAACTGAACTACAGAGGATCATGTTCTACTAATAGAACTACAGAGGACCATGTTCTACTAACTGAACTACAGAGGACCATGTTCTACTAATAGAACTACAGAGGACCATGTTCTACTAATAGAACTACAGAGGACCATGTTCTACTAACTGAACTACAGAGGACCGTGTTCTACTAACTGAACTACAGAGGACCATGTTCTACTAACTGAACTACAGAGGACCATGTTCTACTAACTGAACTACAGAGGACCGTGTTCTACTAACTGAACTACAGAGGACCATGTTCTACTAACTGAACTACAGAGGACCGTGTTCTACTAACTGAACTACAGAGGACCATGTTCTACTAACTGAACTACAGAGGACCGTGTTCTACTAACTGAACTACAGAGGACCATGTTCTACTAACTGAACTACAGAGGATCATGTTCTACTAATAGAACTACAGAGGACCATGTTCTACTAACTGAACTACAGAGGACCATGTTATACTAATAGAACTACAGAGGACCATGTTCTACTAATAGAACTACAGAGGACCATGTTCTACTAACTGAACTACAGAGGACCATGTTCTACTAACTGAACTACAGAGGACCATGTTCTACTAATAGAACTACAGAGGACCATGTTCTACTAATAGAACTACAGAGGCCCATGTTCTACTAATAGAACTACAGAGGACCATGTTCTACTAACTGAACTACAGAGGACCATGTTCTACTAACTGAACTACAGAGGACCATGTTCTACTAACTGAACTACAGAGGACCATGTTCTACTAACTGAACTACAGAGGATCATGTTCTACTAATAGAACTACAGAGGACCATGTTCTACTAACTGAACTACAGAGGACCATGTTCTACTAATAGAACTACAGAGGACCATGTTCTACTAATAGAACTACAGAGGACCATGTTCTACTAATAGAACTACAGAGGACCATGCTCTACTAACTGAACTACAGAGGACCATGTTCTACTAACTGAACTACAGAGGACCATGTTCTACTAACTGAACTACAGAGGACCATGTTCTACTAACTGAACTACAGAGGACCATGTTCTACTAACTGAACTACAGAGGATCATGTTCTACTAATAGAACTACAGAGGACCATGTTCTACTAACTGAACTACAGAGGACCATGTTCTACTAATAGAACTACAGAGGACCATGTTCTACTAATAGAACTACAGAGGACCATGTTCTACTAACTGAACTACAGAGGACCATGTTCTACTAACTGAACTACAGAGGACCATGTTCTACTAACTGAACTACAGAGGACCATGTTCTACTAACTGAACTGTAGAGGATCATGTTCTACTAATAGAACTACAGAGGACCATGTTCTACTAACTAAACTACAGAGGACCATGTTCTACTAATAGAACTACAGAGGACCATGTTCTACTAATAGAACTACAGAGGACCATGTTCTACTAACTGAACTACAGAGGACTATGTTCTACTAACTGAACTACAGAGGACCGTGTTCTACTAACTGAACTACAGAGGACCATAATCTACTAACTGAACTACAGAGGACCATGTTCTACTAACTGAACTACAGAGGACCATGTTCTACTAACTGAACTACAGAGGACCATGTTCTACTAACTGAACTACAGAGGACCATGTTCTACTAACTGAACTACAGAGGACCGTGTTCTACTAACTGAACTACAGAGGACCATGTTCTACTAACTGAACTACAGAGGACCATGTTCTACTAATAGAACTACAGAGGACCATGTTCTACTAACTGAACTACAGAGGACCATGTTCTACTAACTGAACTACAGAGGACCATGTTCTACTGGGTGAACTACAGAGGACCATATTCTACTAACTGAACTACAGGGGACCATGTTCTACTAAATGAACTACAGAGGACCACTGAACTACAGAGGACAGTGCTCTAAAATGATTGCATTGCTACTGCACTATGAGTGGAATCACTTCAGCTATCACTATGCCTTTGCTTTGACTACTTCTCCCGTGGTGACAAGGTATCTGAGGAAAGCTCATCTAAGGGAAGAGCTCTGTCTGTGTTGTTTGTACAGTACAGCATGTGTTCCTGGCTGTGCAGAGAAAACAGAGGCAACAGAACAGAGACTATGGCTTCTAATTAGTGGGTGATTCAGAAAGTTGAGCTGTCTCCACCGTGCCAAGTCAACCCGGAGTACCAGTGGTACAAGGCAATAACTTGGCTATATACAGGGAATACCAGTCCTGAGTCGATATGCAGGGGTACAAGGCAATAACTTGGTTATATACAGGGAATACCAGTCCTGAGTCGATATGCAGGGGTACAAGGCAATAACTTGGCTATATACAGGGAATACCAGTCCTGAGTCGATATGCAGGGGTACAAGGCAATAACTTGGTTATATACAGGGAATACCAGTCCTGAGTCGATATGCAGGGGTACAAGGCAATAACTTGGCTATATACAGGGAATACCAGTCCTGAGTCGATGTGCAGGGGTACAAGGCAATAACTTGGCTATATACAGGGAATACCAGTCCTGAGTCGATATGCAGGGGTACAAGGTAATTGAAATAGCTATATACGGGGAATACCAGTCCTGAGTTGATATGCAGGAGTATGAGGTAATTGAGATAGCTATATACAGGGAATACCAGTACTGAGTCAATGTGTGTGCGCGCATATGTATTGAGTGTGCATGAGTGACACGGGTCTTTCTCACAAGCTACAAGTGAAGACAGACACATCGGGGACATTTTTATGGTTAAAATGATCTTCTCCAAACTAGAAACACACATGCGCCTTATGTACAGTGGGGCAAAAAAGTATTTAGTCAGCCACCAATTGTGCAAGTTCTCCCACTTAAAAAGATAAGAGATGCCTGTAATTTTCATCATAGGTACACTTCAACTATGACAGACAAAATGAGGGAAAAAAATCCAGAAAATCACATTGTAGGATTTTTAATGAATTTATTTGCAAATTATGGTGGAAAATAAGTATTTGGTCAATCAAAAGTTTATCTCAATACTTTGTTATATACCCTTTGTTGGCAATGACAGAGGTCAAACGTTTTCTGTAAGTCTTCACAAGGTTTTCACACACTGTTGCTGGTATTTTGGCCCATTCCTCCATACAGATCTCCTCTAGAGCGGTGAGGTTTTGGGGCTGTTGCTGGGCAACACTGACTTTCAACTCCCTCCAAAGATTTTCTATGGGGTTGAGATCTGGAGACTGACTAGGCCACTCCAGGACCTTGAAATGCTTCTTACGAAGCCACTCCTTCGTTGCCCGGGCGGTGTGTTTGGGATCATTGTCATGCTGAAAGACCCAGCCACGTTTCATCTTCAATGCCCTTGCTGATGGAAGCATACATGGCCCCATTCATTCTTTCCTTTACACGGATCAGTCGTCCTGGTCCCTTTGCAGAAAAACAGCCCCAAAGCATTATGTTTCCACCCCCATGCTTCACAGTAGGTATGGTGTTCTTTGGATGCAACTCAACATTCTTTGTCCTCCAAACACAACGAGTTGAGTTTTTACCAAAAAGTTATATTTTGGTTTCATCTGACCATATGACACTCTCCCAATCTTCTTCTGGATCATCCAAATGCTCTCTAGCAAACTTCAGACGGGCCTGGACATGTACTGGCTTAAGCAGGGGGACACGTCTGGCACTGCAGGATTTGAGTCCCTGGCGGCGTAGTGTGTTGCTGATGGTAGGCTTTGTTACTTTGGTCCCAGCTCTCTGCAGGTCATTCACTAGGTCCCCCCGTGTGGTTCTGGGAATTTTGCTCACCGTTCTTGTGATCATTTTGACCCCACGGGGTGAGATCTTGCGTGGAGCCCCAGATCAAGGGAGATTATCAGTGGTCTTGTATGTCTTCCATTTCCTAATAATTGCTCCCACAGTTGATTTCTTCAAACCAAGCTGCTTACCTATTGCAGATTCAGTCTTCCCAGCCTGGTGCAGATCTACAATTTTGTTTCTGGTGTCCATTGACAGCTCTTTGGTCTTGGCCATAGTGGAGTTTGGAGTGTGACTGTTTGAGGTTGTGGACAGGTGTCTTTTATACTGATAACAAGTTCAAACAGGTGCCATTAAAATGCAGGTAACGATTGAAGATGTTACAGGTCTGTGAGATCCAGAAAACTTGCTTGTTTGTAGGTGACCAAATACTTTTTTTCACCATAATTTGCAAATAAATTCATTAAAAATCCTACAATGTGATTTTCTTTCTCATTTTGTCTGTCATAGTTGAGTACCTATGGTGAAAATTACAGGCGTCTCATCTTTTTAAGTGGGAGAATTTGCACAATTGGTGGCTGACTAAATACTTTTTTTGCCCCACTGTACATAGACACACTGGCTTTACTCAAAGCATGTTGTTAGTAAAGATTGAAAATACCTGGATTATTTTGGAGGATGAAGGGGGGGGACAGGAGGTTTGGGAGGGGCATAGAGGAGTGTGAGGAGGGAGGAAGGGGGAGAGAGTGTGAGGAGGGTGTTGGGAGAGGAAGGTGAGAGGAGGGAGGAAGGAGAGAGGAGGGAGGTGGGAGAGAAGGGTGAAGGGAGAGAGGAGGGAGGAGGGAGAGGAGGGTGAAGGAAGAGGAGGGAGGAGTGAGAGAGAAGGGAGGAGGGAGATAGGAGGGAGGAGGGAGAGATGAGGGTGGAGGGAGAGAGGAGGGAGGAGGGAGAGGAGGGTCAGGAGGCTGAAGGGAGAGAGAAGGGTGGAGGGAGAGAGGAGGGTGAAGGGAGAAAGGAGGGTGAGAGGAGGAAGTTGGGAGAGAGGAGGGAGGAGGGAGAGAAAAGTGAGGAGGGAGAGAGGAGGGTGAAGGGAGAGAGGAGGGTGAGAGGAGGAAGTTGGGAGAGAGGAGGGAGGAGGGATAGAGGAGGGTGAGGAGGGTGAAGGGAGCGTGAAGGAAGGGGTTAGAGGAGGGGGAGAGGAGGGTGAGGAGGGTGAAGAGAAAGAGAAGGGTGAGGAGGGTGAAGGGAAACACGAGGGGTTAGAGGAGGGAGAAGGGAGGGTGAAGGGATGGGTGAGGAGAGAGGAGGAGGGGTAAGAGGAGGGGTGAGAGGAGGGGTGAGAGAGGAGGAGGGGGGAGACAGACAGCAGCAATTACAGCTGATCTCGACTAGGATCTCCACAGAGGGGAGGAGCAAAAAAGAGAGTCAGAGAGAGAGGGAGGGGGATGTAAGAGTGGGAGAGAGAACGAAAGAGGGAGAGGGAGAACAAGATAGGGACATAGTTATAGTGGGCGTAGAGGTACACGTGAGAGAGAGAGAGAGAGAGAGAGAGAGGGTGAGAGAGAGAGAGAGAGAGAGAGAGAGAGAGAGAGAGAGAGAGAGAGAGAGAGAGAGTGAGACAGAGAGAGCAGTGCGCTGGTCTCTCCATCCCTCTACTGTAAAGCGTCTAACCGTCTACTGAGCCACTGGGTCGGGGAGCCCAGAGGACTAGGAGGACCAGGGGGAGGTCATCAGGCCCTGGGCAGAGTACTGCTGCTGGAGATATAGGGTGGGGCGGTCCCGGACCTAGGTACGGCAGACGGAGTGGCAGCAGCACGGGGGGCCGACGGGGGCCGCGGTGGCGGGGGGGATGGCCCCCGGGGGTCGTTTGCGGCCAGGGGGTCCTGGACCACAGATCACATGAGCGAGATGTCGCTCAGCGGGCGCGACAGCATCCCCCAGGAAGGGGCGGCGGGAGCGAGGAACGCACGAGTCAAGCGGGCAGTGCGCCTCTCGTCCATCGTGGCTCAGGAGGTGAGTGATAGGCTGGCCAGTGTTACCCAGGGATACCCATACCATTGTTGCCCGACCAGAGCCAGGATCCAGCGGGTTTTGCCGGGGTTAACTTGGTTGTCCTCTAGGGAGAGACCATGGGTTTGGCCTGTAGATGCAGTATTCTATGGAGAGCGACTGTACAGCTGCTACTACCCTGGGAAATAAACTGTAGCCGGACAGGAGTGCATTGAACTCCACTCCTCTCTCCTCTCCCCCTTGTCTCTGTATTGAATATGTTGACTTATTTCTTCAATAAAGCGCATTGCCCGAGGGAGCTAGACCAGCGCTCAGCAACCCAAGGGTGGTTATTTGATTGTGTTACCCCGGAGATTCCAATTTTAGCAAGCGAGCCTCTAGCCCCACAGAGCATAATAAAGATATCCAATATCTCGTTCGCATAGAGATAGAGGTGTGGTTCTCTGTTAGATACGCGAGACAAAAGTGCCTTAAGAGTCTTTATTGATGACAGTCTTCAAATGTCGCCGTGTACGCTCTCCTCTCGGTGGCTTCTGTAAATAGAGCCATCGAAGAGACATCACCAGCGGCTGTTATGAGAGAGAGAGAGAGGGGATGGGATGGTGTGGTGGGGTGCTGTACAGAGGGATATGGGATGGTGTGGTGGGGGGCTGTGCTGCAGGACTGTGCTGGGGGATATTGGCAGACCGTATGGCAGTGACATCAATCCATCCTACCAAATCAGTGACCATAATGGAAACTGGCTCCGTCCTACCTGAACAGTGACCGTAAGGGATAATAGGATCCCTCGCTGAAAAGTTATATCAACAATTTCCACCTAGAGATGTTTGGCCTTCCACGCACTAGTGACTGACTGGGGAGGAGGAGAGAGACGGGGGTGAGAAAGAGGAGGAGGAGAGAGACGGGGGTGAGAAAGAGGAGGAGGAGAGAGACGGGGGTGAGAAAGATGAGGAGGAGAGAGACGGGGGTGAGAAATAGGAGGAGGAGAGAGACGGGGGTGAGAAAGAGGAGGAGGAGAGAGACGGGGGTGAGAAAGAGGAGGAGGAGAGACGAGGGTGAGAAAGAGGAGGAGGAGAGAGACGGGGGTGAGAAAGAGGAGGAGGAGAGACGAGGGTGAGAAAGACGGGGGTGAGAAAGAGTGGTTCCAAGCAAACAACCGCCATCCATCACGTTTACAAACATTGCCCTTGAATGCAGCAATCAGTGACTATGGACAACTAAATCTAGACTGTCTTCCTCTGCTCCTTAAAGTGTATCCCCTCCACCAGCCAACCAGCCACCTCTCATCTCCCAGAGGCCTTGGCGTGGCACCTGATGGAACGCACCTGGTGCCTGGACGCCTCCCGCGTTCTCTGCCCCCCTCTCCCCCCTCTACTATTTCTCCCAGTCTCTCACCCAGTCCTCCCTTGGTTTCTCCCCCCATCTTCACTCTCTCCCAGTCTACCCCGGTCTTCGTCTTTCTCCTGTAGTCTCCTCTTTTTATGTTTTTTATTTTACCTTTATTTAAGTCAGTTAAGAACAAATTGTTATTTTCAATTGTCTGCCTGTTCAGGGGCAGAACGACAGATTTGCAACCTTCCGGTTACTGTTCCAACGCTCTAACCACTAGGCTACCCTGCTGCCCCAAGTCTAACCTCAAGGCTACGCCACAAGGCTACCCTCTACCCCAGTCTTCCCATCTTTCCCCTGTAGTCTCTAACCCACTCTCTCCTTTTCGTCTAATCTCTATAAATTGAGTGGGAGAGAAACCAGCCGTTTTCCAAAACAACACATGACTCACTCCATAACAAAGTTAGACCGCCACAGTCAGAAAAAAATACTGTCAAAGTACAGTAACCTCTAGGATGGTGAGTGGCCAGTATGGATATATACCCAGTCAGCGTAAAGGTATTGTGTCACGGAGTGTAAGTCGCTCTGGATAACATGTAAAAGTTATTGGTTTTGGTTATTTAGTATGTAGAAGTACTAGTCAGCAGTATGCAGTAGTAAGTATGTAGTAAGTATGTAGTAAGTATGTCATAAGTATGTCGTAAGTATGTAGTAAGTATGTACTATACATACAGTACCTGTTAAAAGTTTGGACACACCTACTCAGTCAAGAGTTTTTCTTTATTTTGGCTATTTTCTACATTGTAGAATAATAGTGGAGACATCAAATAACTATTAAAAACACATATGGGATCATGTAGTAACCCAAAAAGTGTTAACAAATCAAAATATATTTTATATTTGAGATTCTTCAAAGTAGCCACCGCCTTGATGACAGCTTTGCACAGTCTTGGCATTCTCTCAACCAGCTTCATGAGGTATTCACCTGGATTCTCTCAACACTATGGGCTCCGGGAATATTAGTGCACTTAGTTAGGGAATAAGGTGTGATTTGGGACGCAAACATTGTTTAATCTGAACAGATGGTGTACACACACAGATGGACAGGGATACAATGTAAAATTTATGTATTTACATATATTTATATTCATTTACTGTAGAGATTTAAAAAAAAGGGATATTTCATCAGGAGGATGAAGGTATGAAATTGTGTTATAAAAAGACTGGTGTTTCTCTGTTTTCCTAAGAGCACCTATGGTTGTTTATGTAGCCTATACTGTATCAAGTCATTTATCATACACGGATCGTGGGTCACGCGTCTGTAATACTGCTCTGTATGCTCTGTGTCATTTTGCGTCGACATTGTGGGACATATTGAATGTATACATATTATTTTGCCTATACTGAAAATCCACATATGGTTCTGTTAGTTAGGACCAACTTGGTCAATTGGATAAGCATAAGCACACACACACACACACACACACACACACACACACACACACACACACACACACTGGCAACACAGGCAGTATTGCAATGTCCAGAAGAAGCCGTCTCCTTGTATTCTGTGGTCTTCATCCCTCTGGCATTATACCACGCTCTTCCAGATGCTTCTTTCTTTCTTTCTTTTATTTTTTTTAAAGTGGGGGGGGTCAGCTTAATGTTGCGGGAAAGAATATTGGTTCAATCAATGTAATTGTCTGCATCATTTCCAATCCCCCATGTATGTTTTGGGTAAATACAGTATATATATATCTATACACGCATGCATACATATACACATATATACAGACACATACCTATATAGACATACTTATACACATATATACATACACATACCTATATAGACATACTTATACACATATATACATACACATACCTATATAGACATACATACTTTTTTAAAGAATATACCTTAGTATATGATGTTGAGAGACAGATGGGAGGGGTTGAGTGGAGCTGAAGGGTGGGACTGGATGATGTTGAGAGACAGATGGGAGGGGTTGAGTGGAGCTGAAGGGTGGGACTGGATGATGTTGAGAGACAGATGGGAGGGGTTGAGTGGAGCTGAAGGGTGGGACTGGATGATGTTGAGAGACAGATGGGAGGGGTTGAGTGGAGCTG
The DNA here is from genome assembly GCF_057628025.1 of Oncorhynchus mykiss. Taxonomy (NCBI): domain Eukaryota; kingdom Metazoa; phylum Chordata; class Actinopteri; order Salmoniformes; family Salmonidae; genus Oncorhynchus; species Oncorhynchus mykiss. The sequence continues at coordinate 8,589,094 of NC_143032.1, forward strand.
AAAGGTGGGACTAATAACAAGATAAAACATGTAGAACACACAGGGTCTGTAAAATTTCTACAGGTTCAGAAATGTTGTGAAATAGCACAGTTACAAATAGAGGGTGAACATCAGAAATAGAGGAAGGACTAAAGGGACTATGGGCGAGGGGACGGTCTAAATTTGTACTGTCAACATCATCCAGTCCCACCCTTCAGCTCCACTCAACCCCTCCCATCTGTCTCTCAACATCATCCAGTCCCACCCTTCAGCTCCACTCAACCCCTCCCATCTGTCTCTCAACATCATCTATTTTGGATTTCTATTTGCCATATATTTTTCAGCTGTCCTGTGATGCTTCACAAACAAATTGAACCTTTCTATTCTCATAGCTTCTACAAATTGTAAATTAAAAATAAACATTTTTGCTAAAATAATTGTTATATTATTGATTGATTGACTATGGCTTTTCAAGTCACCCAGTATTACTATCTGCAGCGTTAGTTCTAGGTAAATGTTGCAATTCTTCAGCCATTCCTGGACCTGTGACCAAAAACAAGCTACATATGGACCATACCAAAATAAATCTAATGACTCTGCCTCCTCACAGCAAAATCTGCAGAGCTGGGAAGATTGTATTCCCCATATAATTAACATTCGATTGGTTGCAAGAATTTTGTATACTAATTTAAATTGAAAAATGTGAAGTTTTGAATCCGGTGTCATTTTGCGTGTCAATTCATAAACCATGTGCCATGGAATCGGTACATCAAAAATCTCTTCCCAATTATTTTGCTATTTATATGGCACAGCTGTCAGTTTTTTGGTTCTTAAATGAAATTGGTTTATGTTTTTATTTATCACACTTTTCTTTAACCATTTATGGTCTTTAATACAGGGCCGACAGACAAGTTCCTTACTCTTTCTCCCTTCTACTTGCCTCTTCCATTTTTGTGGTAATGATGCAATTAATTGGTTGTAATTTTGGGTAGAGCAGACATTTCCATATGTCTGTGTTAGCTGCATGTGTGACATAACTCCACCAGTCCTATTTATGATAGCATTCACTAAAATCATACTTTTTTTTTTTTTTTATTCTTTGAAAAAATGTATTTTTTTAAAAATCAATAAGCATATTTGAATTTAACCACAATATTTGTTGTATTATTTGTTCTGTATTTTCAGGTGGATTAAACTGAAATTGCAACCAACTTTCTAAGGCTTGTTTAAAAAATAATGATATTTTGGAGATGATTTCCTTTTCAAACAACCGAAAGTGAGCCGGGTGTAATCTGAATAAAGGGAAAAAGGCCCTTCTTGAACATAGATCAGACATTCCTACCAATTTACTAGAGAACCAGTTTGGATTTAAGTATACATTTTGTATGACTGATGCCATTAGTGAGTGGTCTAATGTTTTAATATTGAATCATTTCTGCCCTCCGAATTCATATTCGTTATACAGTATAAATAGGCCCTTTTAATTGTATCTCTCTCTCGCTCTTTCTCTCACTCTCCACTCTCTTACCACTCTCACCACTCTCTCTTACTCCTCTCTCTCTGTCTCTCGCTCTCTCTCTCTATCGTTCTCCCCCCCTCTCTCTCACGCTCTCCCTCTCTCCCCTCTCTCTCTCTCTCTCTCTCTCTCTCTCTCTCTCTCTCTCACGCTCTCCCTCCCTCTCTCCTCTCTCTCTCTCCTCTCTCTCTCTCTCTCTCTCTCTCTCTCTCTCTCTCTCTCTCTCTCTCTCTCTCTCTCTCTCTCTCTCTCCCCTTCTCTCTCTCTCTCTCTCTCTCTCTCTCTCTCTCCTCTCTCTCTCCCCTCTATCTCTCTATCTCTCTCTCTCTTTACCTCCCTCCTTCCTCTCTACACTACCCTCTGTCATGTCTACATTTTGATTGCAGCCAGGCTGACTTTGCTCTTTTGTCTATTTGATCTCAAGAGGCCTGTCTCATTCTCACAGGACTGTTTAGGCTGGCAAAAATATCAAATCAAATCAAAGTTTATTCGTCACACGCACAGGATACAACAGGTGTAAACAGTTTAGTGAAATGCTTACTTGCAACTCTTTAAATAGGGAGCAAAAACAATCACTCTGAAGGTGAGGCTGATTCATTCCAACACTCTCCTCCTCTTCAACCCCCTAGCCTCCCCAGAGGAGCGCACGTGCCGTGCGTGCCACCAACACATGTGCTCCTTTCCTAATAATACCCTGTTGAATTTGCATTTCGACACATTGCTATGTTCACTTCTGGTAAGCTCCTCTTGTGTTTTTAGAATGGATTCCATCCAAATGAAGATTTACTTCCCCAGGATGTATAATCTTGTTTTTTAGCAGTGTTTTTAGTGACTTTAGTTCCTGTTTGGAGTCCATAATACCTTGTGATTACAGCTGAACTACGGGTTGGGAAAATACTTATTTTGTGTCTCTTCTTCTCTGTTAGTTGTAAGACTCCAATTCTTCTGTCTGTCTCTTCCATGTTGTGTCATCCTTCCTCACATCAAACACCCCCTGATTGACTTGGCCAGGCCCAGAGCCCATGTATGAGGCCGGATCGCAGTTTGTCAGCCCCTGTCCGCCCTACCTGTCAGCCCCTGTCCGCCCTACCTGTCAGCCCCTGTCCGCCCTACCTGTCAGCCCCTGTCCGCCCTACCTGTCAGCCCCTGTCCGCCCTACCTGTCAGCCTCTGTCCGCCCTACCTGTCAGCCTCTGTCCACCCTACCTGTCAGCCCCTGTCCGCCCTACCTGTCAGCCTCTGTCCGCCCTACCTGTCAGCCTCTGTCCACCCTACCTGTCAGCCCCTGTCCGCCCTACCTGTCAGCCCATGTCCGCCCTACCTGTCAGCCTCTGTCCGCCCTACCTGTCAGGCCCTGTCCGCCCTACCTGTCAGCCTCTGTCCGCCCTACCTGTCAGCCTCTGTCCGCCCTACCTGTCAGCCTCTGTCCGCCCTACCTGTCAGCCTCTGCCTGTCAGTCCTGTCCCCCTGTCTGTCCCCCCTGTCCCCCTGCCTGTCCTTCCTGTCTGTCCCCTTGTCAGCCCCTGCCTGTCAGACCCTGCATGTCCTGCTGCCTGTCACCCCTGTCCTCCTACCTGTACCCGCTGTCCTCCCGTCCCTCCTGTCTGTCCCCCCAGCCCTCCTGTCCCTCCTGCCTGTCCCCCCTGTCCTCCTGTCCCTCCTGTCTGTCCCCCCAGCCCTCCTGTCCCGCCTGCCTGTCCCCCCAGTCCTCCTGTCCCTCCTGCCTGTCCCCCCAGTCTTCCTGTCCCTCCTGCCTGTCCCCCCAGTCCTCCTGTCCCTCCTGCCTGTCCCTCCTGTCCCTCCTGCCTGTCCCTCCTGCCTCTCCCTCCTTTGCCTCCTGTCCCTCCTGTCCCTCCTGCCTGTCCCTCCTGCCTGTCCCTCCTCTCCCTCCTGCCTGTGTCCCCAGTCCTCCT